>NC_083760.1:89398952-89428952 GCF_963514075.1 Conger conger | reverse complement strand
TTTCTATTACTTTTTTGCTAAATGAGACAACAAAACAAAAACTGCCAAAGGTGTAAAAGTTTCACCCAATGCGGAAAACAGAAAACAGGAAAGAAGATCAAGCTAATATTTTCTAGTTGAGAGAAAAAATCTTTTTACAAGACTAAAAAGTTTGTTAAGACAGCATTTTTTTTGCAGGCGTATGTAAGGCATTTGGTGGTGTCAGCGTTATAAGCATGTACAGATCAGGGTCAGGTTAGCAGGGCAGGTTTAACACTTCAAGGTGCACGATCAGAAATACGTGATTAGAATGTTCTTGACTGAACATTCTAATTATGATCATAACAATCGCTACTGGTAATTGGGAGCAAATGAGTTCTAGAACAGAGTGACTAAAAATCCGGAAACCTACATTCTTCAAAGGGTTAAAACAGTGAACTGAAATGCCTGACACACAATGGAATGACCTCGCCCGTTCGATTGTTAGTAACATATCAAATAATGTGTAGTAATGTCGTTATTAATGATTTGTAGATGCAGCTATAAAGCATGTATAAGCACTAGCTAGACGGAAATCCCCCCCCCCCCCCCCCATTCTTTTCATATTTCAGAAGCGGTGTATTGACTTTTAAGGGCAAACCAGAAGCACAAAATTGGGTGTCCGGGGGGGAAATAACCGGTCGAGTCGAGACAGGCTAAAGAGGGCGAATTTGGGGGTGTCAGCCTCCCCTCTCATTAGATCATCGGTTTAAATGTCAGTTTAGCGCACACATTAATTCTACGGACGCTCTTACACACAGAGGCGGCTCAGTAGGGTTAGAAGGACACCGCTGTTGATATAGAAACTGACTGTGAAACAATAGGAAGTGTCAACGCATTAAAGTGGCAGTTGTGTTTAACAATACGGTGACAGGTGCACTGCTCTGAAAGGGAAACATTAATATTACTCCGTTATAAAAGAGCTGTGACATTTAAAGACAATACGCAGGGGCAAAGCGTTATATCCCGGCATAATGAGACGGAGATCTCAGGCGACGGTTTCTTTCTGCGCGGCCTTTTCATACGGAGAGAGAAAAAAAAAAACTGCGTGACTCAATTGAGAGTCATTAAATGCGGAGCTGAGGACTCATCTGGAGTCACACATAAATCAGGTCTTTAACCCCTTTAAACATCCTGTTTAAAGTATGATTAACAAAGAACAGGCGTGCCCAGAAACCCTTGGCAGAGCTCCATTAAGAAGTATTAGTCGCAACTTCAATCTAATTTCATCTGCTTATCTCAGGACCTATTGCACCATTATAAGGAAAGCAATCTCTAACATACTATTACAAGATCGACCCCCCTACCCCCATTACACGCACGCACACACACACACACACACACACACAATATTAAGCTAACAATAAAACAAAGAAACATCCATCCATCCATCCATCCATCCATCCATCCATCCATTATCTCAACCCGCTTATCCTGAACAGGGTCACAGGGGGGCTGGAGCCTATCCCAGCATACATTGGGCGAAAGGCAGGTATACACCCTGGACAGGTCGCCAGTCCATCACAGGGCACATACACCATTCACTCACACACTCACACACTCACACACTCACACACTCACACACTCATACCTACAGCCAATTTAGACTCTCCAATCAGCCTAACATGCATGTCTTTGGACTGTGGGAGGAAACCGGAGTACCCGGAGGAAACCCACGCAGACACGGGGAGAACACGCAAACTCCGCACAGAGAGGCCCCGGCCGACGGGGATCCGAACCCAGGACCTCCTTGCTGTGAGGCGGCAGTGCTACCCACTGCACCATCCGTGCCGCCAAACAAAGAAACAGATAAATATAAACATAATGCAGCAGCTGTAGTTCGGCTTGTTAGCACAGTGAGGCTCAATAAAGTCATGGCCTCCTTGGGGGAATCCCGTGACAACACTCTCTGCTAATACAACCCACAATTTCATAATAACGTTGTTGCCCTGGGCTAGGGCAGATATTGCCTTTAGCTGACTGGCACCGTGCTTGTCTCTGGATTGTTTGGGTGCGGTTTCCTTTCAATCAGCAGCCAATTACGATCTTCAGAGCAAGCTGTCAGGAATCTTCAGCCAATCAATGACTTGAATTAATCATTCATGCGGAAAGACAAATGGGGCTAGTGGGGCTAAGGTACATGACTGGTTCCTGGAAGGTTAGTGGTTCAAGCCCCAGTGTAGCCATGATAAGATTTGCACAGCTGTTGGGCCCTTGAGCAAAGCCCTTAACCCCACATTGCTCCTAGGGAGATTGGCCCCTGCTCAGTCTAATCAACTGTAAGTCGCTTTGGGTAAAATAATCAGCTAAATAGCGCAAATATAAACAATGCCAGTTTAGCCCCTCAGCTGTCAAACCTGTGCTAGAGGGCCTTGGGAACCTATGGAGGAATTGATATTATTTATTTAAAGATATATGTATGTAAATATCCGAGTAATTATTTAAAGGACATACGTTTTTTATAATGTGAGCATAAATAATTATATGTGGTACTGAGTAAATATTTAAAACGATGAATGTCAGATTAATTATTTATATATTGTTTATGTATTTGGCCCATCAGCATGCCAGAGCCCTGAGCAGATGCTTTCAATGAAATTGTGCAGGCCATATTTACAGTAGAATGGCATTTGCAGTTCATGCTCAAAACTTTGTCTGAATTAATGCTGTTAAGATGATTCCACAGCAATGCAAAAGGCTCGTATTAAATTATCGGAAGTGTTTGGTTGCAGTTATTGCTGACAATGGGTTTTTACTTCTTCATGGGTGATTTGGGTGATTTGAAAACTTTTTTCATTAACTAAATGAAATGGTAATTTGGAAAATGTGTTTTGTGTTTACTCAGGTTGCCTTTGTCTAATATTACAGTTAGTCTGAAGATCAGAAGCCACGCAGTGTGACAAATATGCAGTAATACAGGAAAAATCAGGACGTTTTTCGCGGTGCCGTATATTGAAATTTAAGTGTTTCACACGATCAGCTCCCCTCTGACCACGGCTAATGGAGCTCAAGTCTAATTAGACAAGACACCCCCCCACCGCCCGCACCGCCCCCAGGACTGACACCTGAACCAACAGGTCATTAGTTCCGCGTTACCACCTGCAACACCATGTGTGAAATTAAAATTTAGGGATGACAAGGCTTTTAATTTAATCCCGACACCACCGCCACCAACCCACCCTACCCAACCCCCACCCCCCAAAACAAAACAAAAAAAACCTTTCCGAAAGATGTCCCCTGCCCCGCGTAGCTGGAACAGGGAACGTAAGCTCTGTGTTTAATAGTGACACGCCCAGGCAGGTTACACAAAGCGCGCTCATTAAAGTCGTGCATCCGCATTCCGCATGGACAAATCCAATCAGCACGCTCCCTGTGTATCTACACAGCCAATGGGAGCTTCTGGGGGATTAGTGCCACCCCACAGCCTTTAGGCTTCACACCTGAGGCTGTGGCACAAATGAGTTTTCGGAGCAGGATTGCTGAGGTGGGGTGATAGGGGTTGGGGGGGGGTCCAGTGGTCTCACTTCCTGCGCCCCCCCCCCACGCTGTTTCATCTCTAATGATAGTAAATCTCTCGGTGTAGTGCTGGTAATTGTAGATAAAAATGATTTATTTCAGGAAGAGTTGTGTTATTTGACCCCCGTCCCCGTACCCCCACTGCCTGCTGACATGACATAACTCTATTCGTCACGGTACTGACCCCTTCGCTAGGGACCCTGCTGTTTCACTCAGTCCATAAATCATTCATCTGTGTGTGTGTGAGTGTGTGTGTGCATGTGTGTGAGTATGTGTGAGTGTGTTAGTGCATGGGTGAGTGTGTGTGAGTGTGTGTGTGTGTGTGTCTGTGTATGAGTGTGTGTGTGTGCATGTGTGTGAGTATGCATGAGTGTGTGAGTGCATGGGTGAGTGTATGGTGAGTGTGTGTGTGTGCATGTGTGTGAGTATGTGTGAGTGCATAGGTGAGTGTGTGGTGAGTGTGTGTGTGTGCGTGTGTGTGTGTATGAGAGTGGCTGTACATCTGTGTGTACGTGTGTGTACGTATGTGTGTGTGAGAGAGAGAGAGAGTATGTGTGTGGGAGTACGTGTACGTGTGTGTGTGTGTGTGTGAGAGAGAGAGATAGTATGTGTGTGTACGTGGGTGTGTGTGTGTGTGTGGGAGTGCGTGTAAGTGCGAGTGTACAGATGGATTTTTAAATTACACTCACACTCATCCCAGTCCCAAACATCTGTCCGTCACCGACAGGGATGTCTGTTCTACCCAGAGACGCCATGATGCAAATCACGCAGCATATCACCATCTGTTAAATAAGTGTTATATAACGTGCTGTATATGAGCATCTGCTAAATGAGTGTTATATAACGTGCTGTATATGAACATCTGCTAAATGAGTGTTATATAACGTGCTGTATATGAGCATCTGCCAAATGAGGGTTATATAACGTGCTGTAAATCAGCATCTGCTAAATGAGTGTTATATAACGTGCTGTATATGAACATCTGCTAAATGAGTGTTATATAACGTGCTGTATATGAGCATCTGCCAAATGAGGGTTATATAACGTGCTGTAAATCAGCATCTGCTAAATGAGTGTTATATAACGTGCTGTATATCAGCATCTGCTTAAAGATTATTATGTTACATTACATTATTGGCATTTGGCAGACGCTCTTATCCAGAGTGATGTACAGTTGATTAGACTAAGCAGGAGACAATCCTCCCCTGGAGCAATGCAGGATTAAGGGCCTTGCTCAAGGGCCCAACGGCTGTGCAGATCGTATTGTGGCTTCACCGGGATTAGAACCACCGACCTTGCGTGTCCCAGTGATTTACCTTAACCACTACGCTACAGGCCGCCCCATGCTGTTATGTGTATATGTAGGTGACAGTCGGCCAACTCAATCCTATTGTCCTTTTCTCTACCCCTACCTCTGTTCCTTTCTCTTTACCACTCTGTTTAATTTCTCTCCTATTTTCATCTCCTTCTCCCTCCCTCTACGTGCCCCTCCCTCTCTCAACCTCTCATCCCTTCCTCTCTCTCTCTGCCTCTCCCCTCCGTTCTTTACTTTTCTCTTCACTCATCCCCTGCCCCTCTCCTCCCCTTCTCTGCTCCTCTCTCATCCTGCTAACATCCTCCTATCTCTCTCTCACCACTCTCCTTTCATCTCTTCATCTCTTCCTCCATCGTTCCTGTTCCCCCTTGTCTCATACCCTTCTCCCTCAGTCCCACCTTCTCATTCTCTCTTGCTCTGTCTCCCTCTCTCTCTTTCTACTCTCTCTCTCCTGCCCTCTCTCTTTCTCACACACATACACACAGGTGTCTCACAGAGTCAGGTATATTAAGGCAGGTATACACACAGGTATATTAAGGCAGGTATACACACACAGGTATATTAAGGCTGGTATACACACAGGTATATTAAGGCAGGTATACACACACAGGTATATTAAGGCTGGTATACACACAGGTGTATTAAGGCAGGTATACACACAGGTATATTAAGGCAGGTATACACACAGGTGTATTATGGCAGGTATACACACAGGTGTATAAAGGCAGAGCAGGGGGAAATCCCCCTACTTTATATCCCTGCTGACTCCCAAGCTCCAATAAAATAACAACCAATAAAATAGAAAATGCAATATTAAAGATGCCATAACACACTGTAAAATATTTAAAATAAGAAATTACATATACATTCATATACTAATTTATATTCATATACAATTTATGTATTAATAAAGGATATTAAAAATATATATTTTTTCCTTCAGATGTTGGGACTCTGGGCTGTCACATGGGAATCTGTGGTTGCGCTTTCGGCAGTAAAGTTTGAAAACTTGTGCTGGGCTGAAAAGTTTTACTTTTCCATTCAAAAGACTTAAAAAAAACTTTTTTATTTTTTTTTATTAAACCAAAGGGGACAAAGTACAGACAAAGTACAAAGGTTACGTAAGCACAAGTGAGCCAGTCACAAGAAAGCCAATCACAAGTGAGCCAATGACGAGAGAGACAATCACAAGAGACACAATCACAAGAGAGCCAATTACAAGTGAGCCAATCAAAAGAGAATCGGGCACGTTAACTTCCATGACTTGAACGCCGCATGCATTTGTTTGTAGTGCAAGACTTCATTGTAAACAAAACAAACAAAACAGAAGTAGTGAACCCACAAATAGGTGTTTCCCTGAAAATGTCAGGAAATTAGACTGAAATCAGTGAGTGACTGACAGCATATGTTAGCTGCAGTTTCCTTTCCGAAAACCTTGTTCTGCTGTTCAGTATTCTGTTTGCGTTTCTGGAAAAATGTAATGTGAGTGAAATAAATAAATACAGATTTTTTAAAAACAGAAACGGAGCAAAGCAAACAACAGGGAATGAGAAAAAAAAAAAAAAAAAACTCCACGAACGACTTCCCCGTCAGTCGGGCGATCATGTGTAAAATTAACGCCGCAGTAAATTAGTGCCACGGATGTCGTGGTGTGGTATCTGCAAACGACGCACAAGTCATGCGTGTAAGAGACTTCCTCTGAGAAACAACATTCCCTGTGGGGCTGGAGTTTTGCCTCTCAGTCCTGGAGGCTCCTGTTCCTCAGCTCAGAGAACTCTTACCCCCTCCCTTTACCTGGGAGTCAGGTGTGTCTACCCTCTTTTTACCTGGGAGTCAGGTGTGTTCACCCTCCCTTTACCTGGGATTCAGGTGTGGAGACAGTCTGGCCAAACAGTAACACCAGAAACCCAGGGTCAGATTTGAGGATCGCGGTGTGTAGGCACCGGCTGCTACACACACACACACACACACACACACACACACACAAACACACACACACAGACACACACACACACACGCACACACACAGACACAC
Source organism: Conger conger (assembly GCF_963514075.1). Taxonomy (NCBI): domain Eukaryota; kingdom Metazoa; phylum Chordata; class Actinopteri; order Anguilliformes; family Congridae; genus Conger; species Conger conger. The sequence goes on along the minus strand of NC_083760.1, from coordinate 89,422,068 downwards.
ATACAGACACAGACACACACACACACACACACACACTCACACACACAGACACACACAGACACACACACAGACAGACACAAACACACAAACACACACAAAGACAGACACACACACATAAGCACACACACAGACACAGACACAGACACCCAGACACACACACACACACAGACACACACACAGACACACACACACACACAGACACACACACAGATATACACACACACACACACACAGACACAGACACAGACACAGACACAGACACAGACACCCAGACACAGACACACACACACACACAGACACACACACACACAGACACAGACACAGACACACACACAGACATGCACACACAATCACACACACACACACACACACACACACACACACACACACACACACGGACACAGAATAGAGACCTATATATAAAATCATACCCACCTCCTGAAAGAAATATGACTGCTGGACAAAGGCGAAAACAATTATTTTCACACCATGACATTTCAGAAATACAGGCTGTCTAAGAAGCCCAAATATTAAAGTATTTTCTCTGGCCTGTCAGGCAGTCTGTATTCTGACATGCTTTTTTTGAGAAAAGCTCTTTTGTTATGTCTGTTTTTCATGAGTCATGAGAGGTACGAATAAAATAAGAGCAAAAAACGTTCATTAAATTTGCTCCGGGTTTGTGCTTTATCTGACTGCCAAAAGTTCCGATATTAAGAATAAATGTTTTGAGCTAAAGAAAGAGAAAAAACCTTGGTGAATAATTGCTCACACGGAAAGCGCTGCAGCTGAAACCGCAGAAGAAGAAGGACAGGAAAGGGCCTCTTCCCTGCAGCGCGGGAGTCTCTGAAGATCGCAATGAACCGTAATCAACCACAACTTAATCACAAAACCCGAAACACTCCTCCGTCTCAGCAGACCGCGGCTCATTAACCAAGCGCTCATTCTTTTCTCATCAGCCGTCATCAAATATTCACCGTCGTTTCAATCACGCTGACATGGTACCTTCATAAAACAATAATCTATGTGACACTGACTAACATGGTACCTTCAAAAAACAATAGTCCTCATGACACTAACATGGTGCCTTCATAAAACAATAATCTACGCGAGACTGACATGGTACCTTCATGAAACAATAATCCATGCGACACTGACTAACATGGTATCTTCATGCAACAATAAACCTCACGACACTAACATGGTACCTTCATAAAACAATAATTTATGTGACACTGACTAACATGGCACCTTCATAAAACAATAATCTATGTGACACTAACTAACATGGCACCTTCATAAAACAATAATCTATGTGACACTGACTAACATGGCACCTTCATAAAACAATAATCGATGTGACACTGACTAACATGGTATCTTCATAAAACAATAATCCTCACGACACTAACATGGTATCTTCATGAAACAATAATTCACGTGAGAAAAGGACAAAGAGTATATGCATTTACAGTGGTGTGAAAAAGTGTTTGCCCCCTTCCTGATTTCTTATTTTTTTGCATGTTTGTCACACTTAAATGTTTCAGATCATCAAACAAATTTAAATATTAGTCAAAGACAACACACGTAAACACAAAATGCACTTTTTAAATGAAGGTTTTTATTATTAAGGGAGAAAAAAAATCCAAACCTCCATGGCCCTGTGTGAAAAAGTGATTGCCCCCTAAACCTAATAACTGGTTGGGCCACTCTTAGCAGCAACAACTGCAATCAAGCATTTGCGATAACTTGCAATGAGTGTCTTACAGTGCTGTGGAGGAATTTTGGCCCACTCATCTTTGCAGAATTGTTGTAATTCAGCCACATTGGAGGGTTTTCGAGCATGAACCGCCTTTTTAAGGTCATGCCACAGCATCTCAATAGGATTTGTGTGGTGCGGTATTATTAAAAATAATAATAATATTTTGACAGTCAAATAAGTCCAAGTTCTTATCTTTGTTGTGCTGTTAGCAGTTGAAATTGTACTTCCCTCTAGGGTCTTTCAGCGCACTTATCCCTGGTTATGGGTATGCACTTTGCACTTTGTTGTACGTCGCTCTGGATAAGAGCATCTGCCAAATGCCATTAATGTAATGCAATGTAATTTAATCCTTCAGGTGCGCTTGCAATGGCCATCCCTTCCAGCAGGGGGCAGTGTCTTTATTAAAACAGATGTGGAATCTGTGACAGTGGGGCTCTGTGCTCTCTCTGAAGCCCAGGCAGCTGTAATAATAATAATAATAATTTGCTATTCAGTTGATGTTTTATGCAAAGCGACTTACAGTTGATTAGACTAAGCAAGGGACAATCCCCCCCTATGGCAATGCAGGGTTAAGGGCCTTGCTCAAGGGCCCAACAGCTGTGGGGATCTTGTTGTGAACCAACAACCTTCCGGGTCCCAGTCGTGAACCTGAGCCTCAGCCACAGGCCGCCCATATGGGGGAGGGGGAGTGACGGAGATGTAACGGCTCGTCTCCACCTGTGCCAGGTGGCAGAGGGGAAGGGGGGTGGGGGTAGGGGGGCTGTTGGTGGAGGCAGATGGTAGGATGCCCCAGGACACACAGGTGCCTGATGCCAGCCACAGGTGTCTCCATCAGGCGTTCTGGAGTGCTTCCCCCAACTATTTTTTTTCTGACTCCATTTCTTTCTGGCATTTCTTTCTCAAACCACAGAGAATGGGGAAATTGCTGCTGTTTTGAAAATGCTTCTTGGCTTTTTTGTTTGTAAACGCGGCGGATCGATGCGCTCTCCCGCGCTGAAGGGCCACGCTCCTCTCTCATTCCGGTATGCGGAGGGGATGTGCATTAATGTGCGCGGACAGCGGTGGGGATGTGCATTAATGTGCGCGGACAGCGGTGGGGATGTGCATTAATGTGCGCGGACAGCGGTGGGGATGTGCATTAATGTGCGCGGACAGCGGTGGGGATGTGCATTAATGTGCGCGGACAGCGGTGGGGATGTGCATTAATGTGCGCGGACAGCGGTGGGGATGTGCATTAATGTGCGCGGACAGCGGTGGGGATGTGCATTAATGTGCGCGGACAGCGGTGGGGATGTGCATTAATGTGCGCGGACAGCGGTGGGGATGTGCATTAATGTGCGCGGACAGCGGTGGGGATGTGCATTAATGTGCGCGGACAGCGGTGGGGATGTGCATTAATGTGCGCGGACAGCGGTGGGGATGTGCATTAATGTGCGCGGACAGGAAAGAGAAAGGTATGCGCTCGACGCCTGTGGCTTTTATTTATAACACAGCGGAGCACGGTGCAGCGCACCACGGGATACGATACAGAGAGAGAGATGGAGAGAGAGAAAGAGAGTGATGGAGTGGGGGGGGAGAGAGAGAAAAAGAGGGAGAGAAAGAGAGAGAGAGAGTGAGAAAAAGATACTTTTTGAAATTTTTTACTTTTGACATCCTTTATTGAACATTTCTCTCACCAACAAATCTACCCACCACACATGCGTGTTAAAAAAATATATATCGTGCCCCTCCCCCGCCCACCACACAACCCCCTCTAAAAACACCCCACGCGTACCACGGGGAAACCCAGTCGACTCTCATTACACACAAATACAACCCACCGTCCTCCCTGAGCCTGCAAACAGCCCCGCCTATACATCACATGCTCTGAAATGCAGGAGGGATGCACACAAACTTATATATAATATATAATATAATATATAATATTCCCACTCAGCGCTAAGGCCTGCAGAGACCAAACCCCAGAACATTGGAGCTGGGTCCACAGGCCTATAACCACAACAGAGAGAGAGAGAGAGAGTGAGAGAGGGAGGGAGAAAGAGAGAGAGAGGGAGGGAGGGAGCAAAGGCGAGAGAGAGAAGGAGAGAGAGAGGGAGAGGGAGAGAGAGAGGGATACAGAGGGAGAGGGAAAGAGAGGGAGAGAGAGAGAGGGACATGGAGAGAGAGGGAGAGAGAAGGAGAGAGAGAGGGAGAGGGAGAGAGAGGGATACACAGGGACAGGGAGAGAGGAAGAGAGGGATACAGATGGAGAGGGAAAGAGAGGGAGAGAGAGAGAGGGATAGAGGGATACAGACGGAGAGGGAGAGTGAGGGATACAGAGGGAAAGAGAGGGAGAGAGGGAGAGAGAGAGAGGGAGAGAGTTGCTGACAGTTGTCACTTCCTTCCCAGGCCGTGGTCCTCCAGCTGATCTGCGCAGTCAGAACAGTCTTCTCATGCAGGCACACTGCGGATGCCCGAATGGCCAGAGGGGTCCTGATTTCACTGCGAGAAGAGCACAGGCCTGAATCCTTTCCTCCCTGTGTGATGCTGCAGCCAGTCACACGCTGCCCTGGGGGGCTGCCGGCCAATCACACGCTGCTCCGAGGGGCTGCCGGCTAATCACGTACAGCCCCGAGGGACCGCTGGCCTCAGGTTGCATCAGGAATGTTTGGATCCAAAACCAGGCTGTGGGCTGCAGTGTTACTTCTAAACCCATAGCTGGGAGCACTTTCCACAGAACTTTTGCTCTTTCTGATGCTTTAAAGCTGGGTATGTATATTCGTGAGTGGGTTAGGTTCTCATATTCAAGCTATTCCGAGTCACCTGGGTTATCATATTAATATAGAAAGAGGGAACAGAGAAGTGAAAAAAAAATCCTGATGCAATCTACAGATTTTCTGTCTTCCAACTTGCTGTTCAATATATATGACTATGGGAATGCATATTTTACGAGGCGTACATTATGCATGCTCTGTTATGGAATGCAGGAAGTGATGAGATACTAATAAATAATTTGTTATTTAGCCGGTACTTTTATCAAAAAGTGACTTACAGTTGATTAGACTAAGCAGGAGACAATCCCCCCCTGGAACAATGCAGGGTTAAGGGCCTTGCTCAAGACCTTCTGTGCAGATCTTGTCATGGCTACACTCAGGTTTGAACCATTCATTCATCCATCCATCCATCCATTATCTGAACCCGCTTATCCTCAACAGGGTCGCAGGGGGGCTGGAGCCTATCCCAGCATACATTGGGCGAAAGGCAGGAATACACCCTGGACAGGTCGCCAGTCTATCTCAGGGCACACACACCATTCACTCACACACTCATACCTACGGGCAATTTAGACTCTCTATTTATTTAGCAGGAGGACCTGCAGGTGCCCGGATCGGACAGCAGGGGTCGCTGGTGTACGAGGAGACGCTGTAAACCCAGCCCACTGAAAGCCACTATTTCCCTGCCAACGCTAAAGTAATCTGTGTCACTCTGCTGGGTCATCCCGGGCCAAATACGCAATCGATTCGGACTTTTCGGAAAGTACTTTTCTGCACTCGATTGATCTCGTCTGGTGAAATTGAGCCAATCGAGAGGACAAGAAGGTGGGGGGGGTTTGCACTTTTTTTTTGTTGCAGAGTATCTCATAGGTTCCAGTACACCGGACACGCTCACGAAAGCGTGGAAAAGCATTTGAATCCAAACCAATTACGAACTTCAGCCAGGTCTGCTGGCCACAGTCCGCACGGGCACAGTCCGGTCCAATCCAGTCCGGTCAGGACACAGAATACAGGACAATTATTACCCAGCAACCCCTAGTGGTGACGGTCGTGTCAAAAGGGTACACTCTCGCTTTGTAATCTCACGCTTGGATGTTTGCTAATCAATCAGGGGAATTTTTTGTTTTTAAAAGAGAGCAGCTTCATGTATCGAAGAGACAGCTCTGGCTCCTGTCAGATTGCTGTGGTTAGTGTGGTTGTCTCTCATGCAGATTGGGTGTTGTGGTTAGTGTGATTGTCTCTCATGCAGATTGGGTGTTGTGGTTAGTGTGGTTGTCTCTCATGCAGATTGGGTGTTGTGGTTAGTGTGATTGTCTCTCATGCAGATTGGGTGTTGTGGTTAGTGTGATTGTCTCTCTTGCAGTTTGGGTGTTGTGGTTAGTGTGGTTGTCTCTCATGCAGATTTGGTGTTGTGGTTAGTGTGGTTGTCTCTCATGCAGATTGGGTGTTGTGGTTAGTGTGGTTGTCTCTCATGCAGGTTTGGTGTTGTGGTTAGTGTGATTGTCTCATGCAGGTTTGGTGTTGTGGTTAGTGTGATTGTCTCTCATGCAGGTTTGGTGTTGTGGTTAGTGTGGTTGTCTCTCATGCAGATTGGGTGTTGTGGTTAGTGTGGTTGTCTCTCATGCAGGTTTGGGTGTTGTGGTTAGTGTGGTTGTCTCTCATGCAGGTTTGGTGTTGTGGTTAGTGTGATTGTCTCTCATGCAGGTTTGGTGTTGTGGTTAGTGTGGTTGTCTCTCATGCAGATTGGGTGTTGTGGTTAGTGTGGTTGTCTCTCATGCAGGTTTGGTGTTGTGGTTAGTGTGGTTGTCTCTCATGCAGATTGGGTGTTGTGGTTAGTGTGGTTGTCTCTCATGCAGATTGGGTGTTGTGGTTAGTGTGGTTGTCTCTCATGCAGGTTTGGTGTTGTGGTTAGTGTGATTGTCTCTCATGTAGGTTTGGTGTTGTGGTTAGTGTGGTTGTCTCTCATGCAGATTGGGTGTTGTGGTCAGTGTGATTGTCTCTCATGCAGATTGGGTGTTGTGGTTAGTGTGATTGTCTCTCACGCAGGTTTGGTGTTGTGGTTAGTGTGGTTGTCTCTCATGCAGGTTTGGTGTTGTGGTTAGTGTGGTTGTCTCTCATGCAGATTGGGTGTTGTGGTTAGTGTGATTGTCTCTCATGCACATTTGGTGTTGTGGTTAGTGTGATTGTCTCTCATGTAGGTTTGGTGTTGTGGTTAGTGTGATTGTCTCTCATGCAGATTTGATGCTGTGGTTAGTGTGATTGTCTCTCATGCAGATTCGATGCTGTGGTTAGTGTGATTGTCTCTCATGCAGGTTTGGTGTTGTGGTTAGTGTGATTGTCTCTCACGCAGGTTTGGTGTTGTGGTTAGTGTGATTGTCTCTCACGCAGGTTTGGTGTTGTGGTTAGTGTGATTGTCTCTCATGCAGATTTGGTGTTGTGGTTAGTGTGATTGTCTCTCATGCAGATTGGGTGTTGTGGTTAGTGTGATTGTCTCTCATGCAGATTTGATGCTGTGGTTAGTGTGGTTGTCTCTCATGCAGGTTTGGGTGTTGTGGTTAGTGTGGTTGTCTCTCATGCAGGTTTGGTGTTGTGGTTAGTGTGATTGTCTCTCATGCAGGTTTGGTGTTGTGGTTAGTGTGGTTGTCTCTCATGCAGATTTGGTGTTGTGGTTAGTGTGATTGTCTCTAATGCAGATTGGGTGTTGTGGTTAGTGTGATTGTCTCTCATGCAGATTCGATGCTGTGGTTAGTGTGATTGTCTCTCATGCAGATTCGATGCTGTGGTTAGTGTGATTGTCTCTCACGCAGGTTTGGTGTTGTGGTTAGTGTGGTTGTCTCTCATGCAGGTTTGGTGTTGTGGTTAGTGTGGTTGTCTCTCATGCAGATTGGGCGTTGTGGTTAGTGTGATTGTCTCTCATGCAGATTTGGTGTTGTGGTTAGTGTGATTGTCTCTCATGTAGGTTTGGTGTTGTGGTTAGTGTGATTGTCTCTCATGCAGATTTGATGCTGTGGTTAGTGTGATTGTCTCTCATGCAGATTCGATGCTGTGGTTAGTGTGATTGTCTCTCATGCAGATTTGATGCTGTGGTTAGTGTGGTTGTCTCTCATGCAGGTTTGGGTGTTGTGGTTAGTGTGGTTGTCTCTCATGCAGGTTTGGTGTTGTGGTTAGTGTGATTGTCTCTCATGCAGGTTTGGTGTTGTGGTTAGTGTGGTTGTCTCTCATGCAGATTTGGTGTTGTGGTTAGTGTGATTGTCTCTAATGCAGATTGGGTGTTGTGGTTAGTGTGATTGTCTCTCATGCAGATTCGATGCTGTGGTTAGTGTGATTGTCTCTCATGCAGATTCGATGCTGTGGTTAGTGTGATTGTCTCTCACGCAGGTTTGGTGTTGTGGTTAGTGTGGTTGTCTCTCATGCAGGTTTGGTGTTGTGGTTAGTGTGGTTGTCTCTCATGCAGATTGGGCGTTGTGGTTAGTGTGATTGTCTCTCATGCAGATTTGGTGTTGTGGTTAGTGTGATTGTCTCTCATGTAGGTTTGGTGTTGTGGTTAGTGTGATTGTCTCTCATGCAGATTTGATGCTGTGGTTAGTGTGATTGTCTCTCATGCAGATTCGATGCTGTGGTTAGTGTGATTGTCTCTCATGCAGGTTTGGTGTTGTGGTTAGTGTGATTGTCTCTCACGCTGGTTTGGTGTTGTGGTTAGTGTGATTGTCTCTCATGCTGGTTTGGTGTTGTGGTTAGTGTGATTGTCTCTCATGCAGATTTGGTGTTGTGGTTAGTGTGATTGTCTCTCATGCAGATTTGGTGTTGTGGTTAGTGTGATTGTCTCTCATGCAGATTTGATGCTGTGGTTAGTGTGGTTGTCTCATGCAGGTTTGATGTTGTGGTTAGTGTGGTTGTCTCATGCAGGTTTGATGTTGTGGTTAGTGTGGTTGTCTCTCGTGCAGGAGACCCTGGTTTACCAAGGCTTACCTTCTTTTCTATTTGTTTCACTCACTTAAAAAAAGAAGAAGATACAAAAACAAATGATAATCAGTCCAGGGGGTTTGGGGAAAGGCAATCTTAACTGAAATGGGTCCATTGGCGCAACTCTCAGTTTAGAAGGTTCACTTCGGCAGTAAAATCAAGCAAAACACGTCCGTCTGCACCCAGGGTGCTATTAAGGGCAAAAAAACCTCCCACATCGGGCCCCCCTGGTTTATCAGAGGGGGAGGAGGACACCAGTGAAGAATGATCCCTGTCACGGAAAGAAAAATAGGCAGGGAGAGGCGGAGTGTCGCCGGGAAGCTTGGCTGGTTGGGTTTTTAATGTCTCCAGATCCTCTCCATGGGCTTCAGATCCGGGGAAACCTGGAGCGACCCGCCGGCCATGGGACTCTGTCTGAAGAACGGAGCTACAGGTGTGGGACCTGGAGGAGCGGTGAATTCCAAACCCCTTGAACAGGAAAAGAACTCACATACATATTTATTTCAGAAAGGACAGATGGCTCTGATGTGCATTGCAAACCTTGGGTTCTCTCTGTAGGGTGCCTGATCGGAGAAGGCAGCCTTTCTGTGTGTGTGTGTATATTTGTGTGTGTGTGTGTGTGCCTGTGTGCGTGTGTATGCGTAAGTATGTGGGTGTGCGTACCTGCGTGTGTCTGTCTGTGTGTGTGTGTGTCTTTGGAATTCCTATGTGGGGAATACTGTATTCCCTCTATATTCACACCAAATGGTGAACAGCCAATGAAATTCCTCACAGTGATGCTGAGCGGCCAATTAAATGTTTCACAGTGACACCAAACGGCCAATGAAATTCCTCACAGTGATGCCAAACAGCCAATGAGAATTCTTCACATTTAAGAGGACCATTTTTTATCGGGGCACAGCTGCTCCTAAGCTCCAAAAAGCACGAATCCGTATTTCATCCAGCATACTGCACTGTTAGAGAAACTCCAGACATTACTTAAGATATGAAACCATAAATGAAACGAAACTGGCTAAACCTACGAGTCAACAGTTTTCACGTTGCAGTAGGTGTCATCTGTTATGGTCTATGCGTTCGGCAGACTCTGTTGTCTGGAGCGACTGCACAACTTAAGTTCTTTGGTAGGCGCAGTCTGTTTATACCGCGGGATATTGACTGAACAATTTCGGCCTAACTACCTTGCTCGAGGATACAGTGGTCGTGCAACAGGTGGAAATGTAACATACAAATTCAAGAGTCGCACTCTTCATTCCATAACAATCAATCTCTACTTTGCCTCCCCACAGGGCAAGACCAAAAAAAGAAAACATGGTCTCACTTCACAATAAGGTTCATGAATTGGCATAAACTAATGTAGTTAATGCATTTGTTAACTGACTAATGCATCTGTTACATGATATTCATACATTAGCAAACCATCGGATGAACTTACGTATAATTGGTTAACCATTAACAAATACATTAAATTATGTTTTCATTGCAATATGAATTGGCTGTGACTAATTTAGTTGTTAACATGAATTAATGATGTACAAATCCATTAACAGAGCTGTACAGATCGATCAGATCAGTAGTTAGGTAACAGCTACGTCAGTTCATGTGAATTCATGGAAGCTTATTGGAAAGCGTTACCAAAAATATGTACTAGCATTCGAGAATTGAACCTTAAATACGCACAGACACAGCTTTTATAGGTAAGGCCACTGCGGTTAGTGCAGGAGCATTTCCCAGCGATCATCCCAGACAAGCCCCCGTAAATCACCCTGCTGCCGTCCTCCTTATGTTCCACTGACACAGGGGACAGGGGAAGGTACAGTGGCTCTTCATTCGGACTCTGAATTGCTCCTGGAGAGGCGTTCGGGGACAGAGGTAGATGGGTAGTTAGCTGTCTGGGAGTGTTGGTTCCCCAGTGTTTTTAACCTGTGGAAGAACCTATGCACTATGCGCTTTGGATTAAAAGCGTCTGCCAAATTACAAGACATGTGAATGGTAAATGTATTGGTAAATGTATTGGTAAATGTATTGGTAAATGTATTGGCTTAGGGCTTAGCATCAGAGCAGTAATCTTAGCCTTTTTGTCTCATTCCTCAGAGTATGAGTGTCAGGCCTGGGAAGGCTGGGCCTGTGATGTCATCAAATTCCAACCCTTCTATACCCCCGAGGTGATAACCGTGGATGTGTGGTGTGACACAGTTTACAGAACAGGCCAATCTGGCCCCATGCCTCTGAACATTATTTGCACATTTCTCAGGTTTTCAATGCAAAGAAGACGCCTCTCTGGAAGAAAGGAGCCAAGCGATTTTTTTGACATCTTTGAAAAGGCATGATGGGTATTTTTTTCCTTCCAGTTTTAAAAAGCATGGATCTGGCGTGAAACTGGCAATTCCCAAAAGGCAAATTCATAAAAAGGAAAAACCCAGGAAGTGCAATGAATGCACATTTGTATGAATGGTGAGACGTATCTTCAGAAATATGTTTTGTTGGGAAGGTTAAAACAGATGCAAATTTCTGGAGAAACAAAGCGGAAAAAGGCATTGAGGAAAGAAAAGGCAGACAGGGAAGTCACAACTGCATGAGCTGGATGTACTGATACCCGTAGGAAAACCTCAGAAGCCTGAACAAACATCAGCACACATAAACGGCATGGCAAACTGGGGAAAATGGACAAATTCTACTACCTGTATGACGTGATGCATTGCACATCAGTGGTAGCTGGAGACGGGAAACCAAATCGTTCATCAAAAGTTTGTGTTGCTTTTTTTTTCCGCTTCCAAAGAGTTCAAAAGTTATGTTTATGCTTGAACTTGGGAATACTGTGCATTAATCAAAATTTTTAGAGGTGGTTCCCCCCTCCATTTTAACTAGGGCACGACTGACCATTTGCCATACTGTCGCTGTAAGGGAGGAGATGAAGTCGAGGACCAGATAGAAAGCATCGTATGTTGTCGAGTATCGTGTTTAACTTCAAGATGGACAACTGCTTACTGTGTGACTTCTATCACTGTCCAGACATCTTTATTTCTCCTATAAGAACACAGACATCTCTATTTCTCCTATAAAAACACAGACATCTCTATTTGCCCAATAAGAACATAGACACCTCTATTTCACCAATAAGAACATAGACACCTCTATTCCTCCTATAAGAGCACAGACATCTCTATTTCCCCAATAAAAACAGACACCTCTATTTCTCCTATAAAAACACAGACATCTCTATTTCTCCAATAAGAACATAGACACCTCGATTCCTCCTATAAGAACACAGACATCTCTATTTCCCCAATAAGAACATAGACACCTCTATTTCTCCTATATAAACACAGGCATTTCTATTTATCCAATAAGAACATAGGCATCTCTATTCCTCCTATAAGAACACAGACATCTCTATTTCTCCTATAAAAACACAGACATCTCTATTTCTCCAATAAGAACACAGACATGTTTATTTCTCCAATAAGAACATAGACACCTTTATCTCTCCTATAAGAACACAGACATGTCTATTTCTCCTATAAGAACACAGACATGTCTATTCCTCCTATAAGAACACAGACATGTCTATTTCCTCTATAAGAACACAGACATGTCTATTTCTCCAATAAGAACATAAACACCTTTATCTCTCCAATAAGAACACAGACATCTCTATTCCGCCGATAAGAACACAGCCAGTGCATATATTAACACATATTTCATTCTACAAGGGTGTTCCACACAAACCTGTAAAAGTGGTGCTTGCGTTAAAATACAGTATGCAACTTTTTCAAAAGTTTTGCATCTTGGTCACACTAAACTACAATAAGGTTACATGAATTGGAATTAATTACTGTAGTCATTAATCATGAATTCATGTATAAATACATCAATTAACTTTTCATTTATTAATGTATTTAACTACAAACAAATCTTATGAATATTTATACATTAGCAAACCATATGATAAAATAATAACTAGATAACTATTAAAAATACATTAACTGTTTTTTCTATTCCAATCGGTTTTAATCGAAAAATAAGCTGTTTTGATCGTTCATGTGTCTGGACAAAAAGATATCCAGATGTTTTGTATTTGGAGAGATTTGGGGACACTTGAGGACATCTGGGTGTTTTGGGAAAACTCATGTGGAATTTGAATGCCTGTTGATATCTTTACTATATTTTGTACACAAGTTGACATCAAGTTTATGCATATATAGTTCTGGGTTGGTTCTTGACTTGAATTGAGATATTCAGTGCAACCCCCCCCCCCCATAAAAAGTATTTAATGTATCTTTTGTGTAAACTGTATGTACCTGCTCTGCTTTTGTCTCCGATTTCAGAAGGGTACATGCCTCTTCTTTAATTTAAGCCTTCAACCATGTGTGTGCAGTAAATTGTTTTTTTTTAGATATTGACACTTTTCTAGGACTGGTACAAAATAGGCGGGATTTTCCCTCTAGGGGGTGTGGAGTGGAAATAATGCTAATTCATGTAGCATCATTGTAAAGTCTTACCTGCATCTAGCTAGTGCTCTCGCTAATCTTTAGAGCATGACCATCTACAGAGAAGCAGGCCGGAGAAGTGAGCGTGTGGGGGCAGGGATTGCATCGCCACATTCACACGGCGGACGGTAAATCAGCCTGAACAAGCCCTATGAGGGAGGATTATGATGTGTTATGGGGGAAGGGGAGCAGCGCTGACACGCCCTACTGCTCTTTACGGTATTTGAAAGGTAATTTCGGACTTCTAACGGTCAAGAGAGGAACTGCAGCAACAAGCACCCTCAAACTACAACACTGATTACCCCTCCCCCTTCTCTGTGAACGCGCTGACGTTGAAACGCCATTGGCTGCGGCAATTAGAACCAATTTTCAACCAATGAGCTTGAATTATTGTACAGCTATACCATGTTTTTGTACAGAGTGTCGGCCCGTTGACTGCATATTTTGAAACCCGAATTTAAGGACTAAAAACACAGGCAGAGTGTGAGTCAACATGTCAGTGAGCCTTTTTCCAGTAAGAGGAAGGGATTTACAATGATCTTGTAACAATGTTTTAACACAAAATATTGTGCCTTTAAGATAGCGGCTGAGATTCAGCGATTCATCACCAAGGGGAAACATGCACTGCAGGGCCCATCAGCTCAGACCAGGACCAAGGCTGTGAAATGCACATGAAAAACTGAACATGACATAGTGACACGTCACCAAAGAAAAAATATGGTTTTTAAGAGAAATACAAATAAAAAACATACCCACACAAAATAAAAGTAAACCAAAACCCGAAATTTTGACGCAAAACCTACTTTAAATACAAATAAAACCAAAATTACTTGTATATAGTATGTATTTAAAAAATACAAACTATGACTACATCTGGGTAGTCATGGCAACTAGATGCTGCAGTACCTTATGCAGTATCATTACGGCAATCATAAACTTCTGAGTTTCTGCAGAACAGCAATCAAACTGCCCTAGCCCACACACCAAACCTCGTGTCAGAAGAGAGAGAGAGAGAGAGGAGAGAGAGAGGGAGAGAGGGGGATAGAGAAAGAGATAGGAAGAGTGAGAGAGGGATAGAGATAGGGAGAGTGAGAGAAAGGGAGTGAGGGAGGGAGAAAGAGGGATAGAGAGAGAGGTGGGAGAGAGAGAGAGGGAGAAAGGGGAGAGAGGGAGTGAGAGAGAAAGAGAGGGATAGAGACAGGGAAATAGGGAGAGAGAGAGGGGGATAGAGAGAGAGAGAGATAAGGAGAGAGAGAAAGGGAGTGAGGGAGAGAGGGAGGGAGTGGGGAATAGACATATTATATTACATACATGGGAAGGGTTGTTAGTGTTTTTCCACATTCCTATGTGTGTGTTCAGGGGGGGGGGGGGTTATTGTCAATGTGTTTGCAAAACAATTCACGTCATGCATTTGAATCTTGAATCAGAACACAACCTGGGATTCTATTCATTATCAACGGAGGGATGTACCTTTTAATTTCACTGCCTGTTTCACTAATGGTGACATTACTTTAAAAATCTGGGGCTTTTAACATTTCATTTTGTGCATAAAAAGATCGGCCTCACTTAATCATACCTCTCTTTTCCCCTGAGGTTGTTTTTACACTTTGAGCTGTGAAATGTACCAGTCATTTAAAAAAAAAGAAAAGAAATGTTATTCATTTGAGCAAATTGAAAGACTACACATACTGAAAATCCCAATATCTGGGTCAAATGAGGTCATTCTGCTCCATCCTCAAAGGTGTTTGATTCTTACGACATTTTAATTCAGCCCGTGAAACTAAAACTTAAACAAACCAATATAAAAACTAAATAGCCATGGAATGCCAACATAAAAACTAAATTAAAACTGACACGGTCGACTTTGTGAAATTAAAAAGAAACTGTACTGAATTAAATTAAATTAGAGGGGGGAAAAAAACAAATGGATAAGACAAAACTATAATAACCTTGAAAGGTACTTTCCACCAGTGCATTCTGGGAGTTTAAAAAACTTTGAGATACACTTATAAACATCATCTCCCATGGTGTGATGAAGTATATTCTTAATGATGTTGAGAAATGTCTGTTTTTTGATGTTTGACAGCCAATCCGCTGGCGGACTTCTTTCAGGAGGATCAGGAACATACGCAAGGCAGTTCTTTTCATGCCTGCTATGTTTTCAATAATTTAATTTGTAAACTATATTACTACAGCAATGTGGCAATTAGGTTATTAAGAGCAACAGTACACAATGATCACCTCTAAAAGTTACTCACCGTTTCAAAGGAAAATTAATGTTGCATTTTAACACATCTTTCTATACATTAAGATTAATAGCCTGCCCATTGGCATAATTAAATTAGCATTATTAATCAAATTGACATGATTGATGCTCAACATTTAAGTTGCTGTGCAGTTAATGTTACGTCACTCTTATCTGGTTGGATTTATAATGCTTTAGTTGTGGCCAGCATAGGAGACAGGTTCTCGTTCTTGATCATGTTCTTGCATGTTTGCAGCAACATGAGCTGACCTCTGACCTAAACCCCCGTTTGATGTGTGATGATTTGTAGTTTCTGTTTGCAGTTTGATTTCCCGTATTAAAAAAAAAAAAAAAACATGGATAAAATGTCTTCAAATTAAACCTGGTACAAACCTGAATTCTTGTTAGACGTCACATACTGTATGTGTTAAGCACATTTAGCAAGAAGACCAAGCTCAACAACTAAAGTAGCGACACATGAACAATAGTTCCTTATTCTATTATTCCACAGGCTCTACCAAACATACCAAAGATCCCAAATTAGGTTTAGAAGGAAAAAATAACACAGTATTGATGTATGTTTTCTTACATGTTTTCTTCTTCTTCTTGCTTTGTGTGAATGGTTGGATAAAATAGCTACAGACACTGTGGTCTACAGGACCTGGAGTTCAGTTGGGCCAAGGCTGTCCAACCCTGTTCCTGGAGATCTACTGTCCTGTAGGTTTTCACTCCAACCCTAACAAAGCACACCTCATTCAGCAGCTAGAGCAGAGCTGCCCAATCCTGTTCCTGGAGATCTACCATCCTGTTTCACTCCAACCATAACAAAGCACACCTCGTTCAACAGAGATCGTATTGAGCTGCTAATTAGTGAAATCATGTGTGCCAAATTAGAGTTCAAATGAAAACCTGCAGGATGGTAGATCTCCAGGATGAGGGTTGGGCAGCACTGAGTAGCACTGTCCTGCAGTACTGGGCCCTACTGAACATGGCAGGGGGTACACTCACTCCCAAGGGGCGCTGGGGGGGGGGGGGGGTGGGCGGGGGGTCGTAGGGGGGTATGGGGAGGCAGCCTGAATTTAGTGCGTTTGTGATTGACAGTTGAGTCCGGCCAATCTCATTCATTGCCGATAATTTTCTCAAACGCCAAACCCTCTGAAATGAAGGTTCTCTCCAGAACACATCAAGCGGAGCTCAAAGCGCTGTTAAGATAGTCGCCTCAGAAAAGATAAACCGCCCGACTCCTCAGAGAACAGCCGTAAAGAAAAAACCCCACTTCAAGCGCACCATTTCAAGCACATTTCTCTTTATTCCTCTCCTCTCCTTCACTCCCTCCCTCTCTTTCGGCATCGAGGTTTAATTTATCCCGCATTGCAAGTATTATCTTCAAGGGGCAGTAGGACGAGGGGTGGGGGCTGGGAGGAGGGGGCGGGGGTGGGGGTGTGTATTTACCCCATCTTGTCATAAATAAATAAAAGAGGACAGTCTTCTTCAAACCGCGCTCTTAATTTGAAGGCTCTGCCCGGCGGGGAACGCCGTTGCGTTTTTCGACTCCGCGGTCCACTTGCGCTGCGCTGAAGTCCTTTCCTTCATTTCAAGACGAACATATTTGCCCTTTTCTGTTCCGAACTAGCCTCTCTTTTAGCACTTCTGTGTTTATTTCTCAAGATCGAATCTGTAATATTTACTGAAGCCTTGCCTTGCACCTGCTTCCGACAGGAATGAGCGAGACCTTCAGCGTTTTCCTGCTCTGTGATTCGCCATTCTGACCATATGCCGAGCAGGAGCTTTTAGTCGCTCAAGCGACACGCACACACAAACATTTGCATAACGGGCGTCGGTAAATAATGTGCATAATTTCACAGCATGTGCCGCTTTACCGGGGCGGCACGGATGGTACAGTGGGTAGCACTGCCGCCTCACAGCAAGGAGGTCCTGGGTTCGAATCCCCGTCGGCCGGGGCCTCTCTGTGCGGAGTTTGCATGTTCTCCCTGTGTTCGTGTGGGTTTCCTCCGGGTACTCCGGTTTCCTCCCACAGTCCAAAGACATGCATGTTAGGCTGATTGGAGAGTCTAAATTGCCCATAGGTATGAGTGTGTGAGTGAATGGTGTGTGTACCCTGCGTTGGACTGGCGACCTGTCCAGGGTGTATTCCTGCCTTTCGCCGAATGTATGCTGGGATAGGCTCCAGCCCCCCTGCAACCCTGTTCTGGATAAGCAGGTTAAGATAATGAATGGATGGATGTTGTGTCACACTCACTCAGTAATCTTTTTTTCTTCTGTGTTCAGACCATAAACACTCTGTGTGAGACTCTGAACATCCCTGCCAACAGAAAACATGGCAGGCTTCATACCAAACTTTCAGTAATTACATTGTTATCGATTGACTGTCCCCCCGTAGTCACAACAACCCCTGGTACATGAAGACTGATTAAAAAATAAAAGTCTGACAAAAGTTATGGAGAATATAAAAGCATATTAAGATTAACGGCAATGAGGTGAAGGAAACGTCTGCACTGTAATAAAATAACCAGGAAAAGTACATTTTTCAAAGATAAAGGGTTCAAAGACTGGTTTATTACATCCAAGCAAATTGCACACAAATGTGCACAGTTGTAAATTACTGCTGCCCTACATTTTTAGCAATTACAGTTACCCACATGAGATAGAGTTATCCATCTGTCCATCTGTCTGTCTGTCTGATTGTCTGGCTTACTGTCTGTCCGTCTGCTGGTCTGACTGGGGGTCTGCCCTATGTTCCCTCAGTCCCAAGTGTCAATATATTTTGTCATAGTTTTTGTCATCATGAATTCGTTTTTATTTAGTTATCTCGTTTTTGTCAGTGAAAAAAATGTTGTTGACGAATGATCAACAAAATTAATTATTGCCAACAGAAATGTACACTGCTGAACACAATCTTCAAACATCAATTTGAGAAAATTGTGATCACCTATTTTCACATCAACTGTATGAATCACTACACACCTGAGTGGGCTGAGGGAACGTAGGCACACTCCCATCTGACTGTCTGTCCATCTGTCTGTCTGTCTGTCTGATTGACTGTCTGACTGTCTGACTGTCTGTCTGTCTGATTGACTGTCTGACTGTCTGATTGACTGTCTGTCTGTCTGTCTGTCTGTCTGATTGACTGTCTGTCAGCCTGTCTGTCTGTCTGATTGACTGTCTGTCTGTCTGTCTGCCTGATTGACTGTCTGTCAGTCTGGCCTACTGTCTGTGCGTTTCTCAGGGGTGGAGTTGGCTCATGACTCCGGGAGTTCTTTTAAAAGCAAAGTAAAGTTCTTAATCAGCAGTGGGCACAGAGCGGAGAGGTTGTACAAACACAGGGCTCTCCGCAGAGTGGGGATATTTCATTTACACTTTAGTTAATCAGGCGGGTCAATAGCACATTGAGCGGCCCGTGGCGGTTCTGGCCTAGGGCCCGGATCTCTGGCCCGCTCCCCGGCGTGCCCCAAGGGTCTGCCGCCATTTCGCTGTTACTCAGCACTTAATTAATTCAACAGTTTACGCCATTGATTACACCGTTAAGTCCACTCACCTGGTTTCTCAGGTCTGAATTGAATCAGTTGCTGATTCAAACCCCCCCCAAAAAAAAAAAAAGTTTTATGATTTTTTTAATGTCATTTTGGAAATGTCTTTCTGCATTCGCCAGCTGTTCTCGGAACGTTTAACGAGCCGTCCTCTGGAGACTGCAGCTTCGCGCACCTTGGTGAAGGGAATTGGCTGTAATTTTTTGCAGCGCCATGACATTCCGAATGAAAAACAATTACAACCAGGTGCTAATGCTATAAATGAAGGCCTTTGATTTAGATTAATCCGCAGTGTGAAAGACTGGGAAGGGCAAAGTACCTTTCTAAAAGTTGGTTAAACAACAATTTAGGCTTCAGCCTATTGAAGAGCTATGAGGTCATTCTTTTGGTAAAATGCATTCATCACAATTTAGGATTTCTCTCATTGTAGTTAACTTGTTATATGCTTTTTAATAGAACGGTGCAACAAGTTCTGAATTCCGACCATGTTTTTACAGTGTGCTGCCCCACACTGTCAATGATGATGTAATAATGGAGTGTTCAATGTGGAAGCCCTGACTTCTCAAGCACAGAACTAGACCCAGAAGGTACATAATGACATGAAAGTGCGCCAGGAACCCACCTATTCACACACTGGAACAGAGCCTTTACCAATACCACACACACACACACACACACACACACTTTAGTACACATTAGGTGATACAGTACATCAGGGTACCCGAGTTGCACTTGAGCTGCATGACTGCAATACAGGGACATGTTCGCCTTGGCTGAATTTACACGGTCGCCATTTTGTATTCGCTCTCCATCCTCTACGTGCCACTCTCTCTCTGCGGTGAGGCAAATGGAGAAGCAGGGATCGCTGGCTTGCTGCCTCTGCTAATAGAAAATATGTTAATTATCCGTCTAGTGTACGCACTTCACAACCAGCAGGCATTTATCCGGCACAAAACACGGTTTTCTGAAATCAAAACAATCGATGCCGCTGTTTACCCCAACCTGGAGATTTTCAAGAGGCTGAAGCCTGTGGACCAGGCCTTCAGCAAATTATTAAAGGCACAATAGGTAAGATTTTTGTGTTAAAACATTGTTACAGGACCATTGTAAATCTCGTCCTATCATTGACAAAGGCTCACTGACATGTTGACTCACCCTCTGCCCGTGTTTATAGTCCTTAAATTCAGGTTTCAAAACATGCACCTGACGGGGCACCACTCTGTACCAAAACATTGTATAGCTGTACAATAATTGAAGCTCATTGGTTGAAAATTGGTTGCCACAGCCAATGGTGTTTCAACGTCAGTGCGTTCACAGAGAAGGGGGAGGGATAAACAGTGTTGAGGTTTGAAGGTGTTTGTTGCTGCAATTCCTCCCTTGATCTTTACAAGTCCGAAATTACCGATTGCACCTTTCAAACACTGTAAAGAGCAGCAGGGCGTGTCAGCGCTGCTCCCCTTCCCCTATAACACATCATAATCCTCCCTCATAGGGCTTGTTCAGGCTGATTTACCGTCCGCCGTGTGAACATGGCGATGCAATCCCAGCCCCCACACGCTCACTTCTCCGGCCTGCTTCTCTGTAGATGGTCATGCTCTAAAGATGAGCGAGAGCACTAGCTAGATGCAGGTAAGACTTTACAATGATGCTACATGAATTAGCATTAACCCTTTTCACTCCACACCCTAGAGGGAAAATCCCACCTATTTTGTACCAGTCCTAGAAAAGTGTCAATATCTAAAAACAATTTACTGACTTTTCACCAGAGGAAGCTCACATATTCCACCAAAGCACAGTCTTCCATTTCTGCATTTCATAAAATGACGGTTGGTTGTGCTGGGCGACGTTTAATAATTGTCACATCCTCCATCTAAGAGGATGACTTTCATCTGTGGCAGTTGATGTGTTCATCCTTTTTTTTTTTGGTTTTGTTTAGCCTCATGATAGCTCGCTGCATACTTGACAGAAATGTCTTTCACATCTTTCAGTCTGTGCACACATTGTGGTTGATGCACAAAGACATATTATATCCAAGAGGAAGTACACTGACCAGAACAAGGTAGAATTAGCCCATGATAACAGTGTCTCAGCCACCACCTTCCCCCAGATCACCTTCCTGAAGGACATCTTATGAAGAGACAAACCACTGTCCTGGTTAAGAAATGGCTGTCACACAGATTAAAAGATAAACTGCACTTGTGTAGCAGCTCATGAATCAAACGCAACAGATGTTGCGCGCAGGTAATCTGCTATCTAGGTCATGGATGCTATCCAGAGAATTTACACACAAACATATACATGCACACATACACGCACTCACACACACACACCAACACATACATGCACACATACACTCACACACACACACACAAACACAAACATGCACACACACACTCACTCACACAAATGCATACCTACTGACACACATGTACTGTACATGCACACAAACTCACACACACACTCCAACACACACACACACGCACACTCACGCACACACACACCTACCCACAAACACACACACTCACGCACACACACACACACACACACACTCACACACACACACACTCACACACACACACACACAGGGACTGATCCAGGTAAGCACAATTTCCACAGCAGCACTTTTCTACCTGTGCACTCTTCCTTCCTAAAGACTGCCACACTGAATATGATATTATTGATATTTGAATGATAGCCAGGAACGCTTTAACGAGCAAGCGCAATCAGAATTTATGGGGCTCTTCGTATCGCGAGCCGCTCAGGTTGATTGATCAACCACAGCGCTGATTCTGTGCTAATGGATCACGCGCTATAAACCATAAGTGCTCCCCGACCTTCAGACACGGCACTTGAAGGTAATTGATGTCGTACGATGTCGCGCGTGCGTTTCACGCTGCCCGGTGTCTATATCCGCCCATAAAATATCAATAGCGTTCAGCAAACAGAGTAAAACATGACGGGGTAATGAGCACAGGCAACACGAGCTCGTTAAATGTCAATTACAGATGCCCCCCCCCCCCCCCCCCACCCCTCAACCCCTCCGACTCCCCCACCCTCCACCCTCCACCTGCTGCTTCTCTCAGCAACGTCATATAAGAGAGGAGAATTTAATATGCTGTATATGGTTAATAAACATTCAGGAACTAACGAAGGAAATTGAATTCAGATTAGAATGTCGAAAGGGGGACAGAGAGAGCGAGAGAGTTGAATGAACGTATATTTATTTTCTCAGGATTCAACCACGAAATGAATTATTTCAGCGATTATTGAATAAACTGTATGTCATAACCAAATTGACATCATTCATTTTTACTGATGAATGAATTTGATGTAGTTTCGAAGAAATCCTTTTTTTTCCTCTTTTTTTTTTGTTGCTGATTTTGATTATTTAATTGTTTTACATAACAGCAAACTCCCCCACAGGGGCTAGCATTGCTCACAGCCTGTGAGTTACTCTGAACTGAGTCATTGCTAGACGGGGTCCAGTGCTCATACGGCAGACAGTTACGTCAGTCTGACGGGCGGATTAAACTCTGAAGCTCTCAAACCCATCGTTGTGTCGTAGGTGGGGCTGTGACTCTCAAACCTCTCGTTGTGTCGTAGGTGGGGATGTGACTCTCAAACCTCTCGTTGCGTCGTAGGTGGGGATGTGACTCTCAAACCTCTCGTTGTGTCGTAGGTGGGGCTGTGACTCTCAAACCTCTCGTTGTGTCGTAGGCGCAGGTGTGAATCCAGGAGGCGTAGTGTCTTCTGCTTTGATTAGAGTTGCGTTACCGTGGCATTCGTCAACAGACACAAACGCCGAGAGAGCCGAGGCAGCAGTCAACGCTCGCCGTCAAGGTGAGCAAAGTAATTAAGTGTTGAGTGGGGTTTCTAGTCACGGCGCACAGTAATGCTCTGATTTGGAATTTTTCCATGACAGGGAAATAATAAAAAAAAGAGAGAAAGTAATCGTCTTTTACACGCTGGCACCAGAAATAACGGATGAAGCCGTTCTGTGGCTTTGACCTTTTACACAGCTGTCAGAGCACAGCACAATTACTCAGCTGAAACTTTACTTACAAATGGCGACAAGGTGAGGCACAAAATGGCCTCTTTTCATTACGTTATTGTCATTGCTTTGCCAATTTAGCAGAGTGAATCTTTTATTCCTCTTTAAAAAAATCTCATTTGATCGTGCTCCCTGGGCTCAAGTGTCCAGATAATATTTATCTCATTTTTCAATATTGTTCAATAATTAGGTGGGCCTGGCCTTTATTTTAATGAGTTTGTGTTATTAAATATCATCAAAGGGTAAACAAAAATTAATTTGAGTTATTATATGCACCAGGAACCCTCATATCTCTCTCTCTCTCTATCTC
>NC_083760.1:89323952-89396452 GCF_963514075.1 Conger conger | reverse complement strand
ACCCCCTTTGGCCAACCGGTGTGAGAGCGTCAGCACTTCCTCTGCGCTCTGTGGCCACGCTTCCAAACACGCTTTTCATGCAAATCCTTTATAATTTCTGGAGATATCCTGCTCACAGACAGCCAGCCAAACGGGCAGATGGAATGGGGCGGAAACTCAACCCCAGTCCACTCTGTTGGCCGAGGTAACGTGCCATCTAGCAGACTTTGTGCAACACTTTTTTCATTTCAAAAAAGGATTATTCTTGTCGAGTGACACTTGTCGAAGATGTCATGCAATGAAGTACAAATTAGGCTTCACTTAATTTCATTCCGAGGCCAAGCGTGGTGATGTCACAATGGCTCTCTTGGCTCACAGATTGGCTGAGAGGCCGCAGGTTCCAGAACCCATCTGTGAGGTCACAAAGACCGTAATTCAACCTTTGACCCCTCTCTCTCTCTCTCTCTCTCTCTCTCTCTCTCTCTCTATCAGCATGAAAACTAATAATACTTTTCAGTCAGAGATGGTCATGTGGCAGACAGTCTAATCTGATAGAGCTCTATCATTACCCCGCTGCTTTTCAAGGGATTTACTGTCAGGTTGGAAAGATTTCCCAGTTATTGATGCTGTACACCATTATTCCATTGATGTCTCTGCCTGTGAAATGCCATTCTCATATTGATCACACCACTTAGTTGACTATATTATGTTATTGGGAAATTACTGCTGGGACAGGAGGGAAAACAATTTTCAATTTGAGCCATGAGTTTTTTGTTGTTGTTTTTTTATTTTGACAAGGGTTTTAATCATAACAAGCTGTCCGGCCTTCGATCAACAGGGTGCACCTGTCCGAGCCTGGCAGAGGAGCTCCACAGGACCCAGACACGGGTTTGGACCTGGAACCCAAACCTCACATTTCAGCAGAACCTGTGAGCTGACATCTATAATAATGATTTGCTTGAATGGCGCCAAACCTTCACCGGCATCCTAGAAACAAACACACATATGCGCAATCGTGTGTACACACACACACACTCACACACTCACATACAGACACATGCACATACACTCGTACTCACACGTACACACACACGCTCACAAACAGACACATGCACACACACTCGCACACATACACAGACAAATTTAGACACACATACTCACATGCACACACACATATAGGCGCATGTGTCAGTATGTGTGTCTAAATTTTTCTGTGTCTACACTCGCACTCACACACACATACACACACACGCATGCAGTCACACACATGCTCACACATACAGACAGACACACACACATGCTCACTCACACAGGAAAACACACGCTCACATGTGCCCACACACACACGCATGCAGTCACACACATGCACACACACATGCTCACACATACAGACAGACACACACACATGCTCACACATGCACACACACACATGCTCACACATACAGACGGACACACAGATGCGCAGTGCATTAAGAACCGATCCTCTAGTCATATGAAACATTAACAAGCCTTTCAGCTGGCTGTGTTCAATCACCCCCTGCACTTGAGTTCAGCTGTCTGTGAGTGAGAGAGAGAGAGAGGTGAGAGAGAGGTGGAAGAGAGACAGAGAGAGAGGAGGAGAGAGGGGAAGAGAGAATGAGGGAGAGAAAGAGATAGTGAGAAAGAAAGGGCGAGAGATACAGAGACAGAGAGATGGGGAGGGAGAGAGAGACAGAGAGAGAGAGAGATACAGAGACAGAGAGATGGGGAGAGAGAGAGAGAGATACAGAGACAAAGAGCGAGAGAGAGAGAGAGAGAGAGTACTAATAAGCAGACTCATATTTGTAAAGGTTTATGAAACAGGGGCAGGATGATGTCCAATGGGGCAGCTCCCGGACCCTGGGATTGGTTCTGAACACGGCGCTGCTCAGTAAATATAAACCCATCACCGCTAATGCTGTTTGACCGTCAGAATGAAGACTGTGATGACCTGCTCTGTTTCTGCAGGATGGTGAACACGAGGACAACTTATTTTTACTATATACACTGTATGTACTAAAAACTGCATAGTATATAGTATATTGTATATATTCTGTATATACAAAAAAATGTTTTTTTCAGTTTTATTTATTTTTTTGCTGATCAAATATTGACTCTAACTGGACGCTTCTGCTTTCCAAGAGATTTACAGTCAGGTTGGAAATATTTTCCAGTTATTGATGCCGTCGATGCTGTAGAACATTTCAAAGTTCGGCTGCACTGTATATCATAAATAAATATGTACACTATTGTTACGACAATAGCAACAGTGCTGCCCAACTTCGAAATTCAAATCCAGCATACTGCAGAACAAAATCAAACACAAATTGCACCACTGTCCAAATACTGCACTATTTATGATACAGATAAATATATGTATTTATTATGATATAAATTATATTTTTTGTAATGTATTATGAACAACAATTTTTTTTTCAGATTTTTCTATACTGAAGAATATGAGCACTTTAAAGGACAGTTCACCCAAAAATTAAATAAGTTAAGTTTAAAGTTACAATAGGTAATTTCGGACTTCTAACGGTCAAGAGAGGAATAACAAGCACCTTCAAAACCACAACACTGTTTATCCCTCCCCTTTCTCTGTGAACATGCTGACGTTGAAATGTCATTGGCTGTGGCAATTAGAACCAATTTTCAATCAATGAGCTTGAATTATTGTACAGCTATACAATGTTTTGGTACAGAGTGTCAGGCCGTCAACTGCATATTTTGAAACCGAATTTAAGGACTATAAACACAGGCAGAGGGTGAGTCAACATTTCAGTGAGCCTTTTTTGAAGCAAGGGATTTGCAATGGTCTTGTAACAATTGTTTTACACCAAAAAATACTCAGGAACACACACAGAGCAGGTTTCACTTCACAGATACTCAGGAACACACACAGAGCAGGTTTCACAGATTCACAGTTTCGGAGAGACCGCTTCTTTTACCGCAGTACATCCCCCATGTTTATCCCGGCACCAGTCTCACACAGGCGGATTAATATGAGGCTTGGGTGGTGATGACACGTCGTTTAATAAACGTACTTTATTAAAGCGCAAAACAGCTTCAAACCGTTCATGGTTGAGCTATTAACGGCTGTAATTTATGTCGTAGCACAAAACGTGGCACCTCGCATGGGCTTATGTTCATTGCCGACATTATTTTCTGCATAAATCAAAACCCATGGGAAAAAAAAGAAAAAATTGTTTTCAAATCAGCACACCCTGCCTACTGTTGAGTATACTATACGTTTCACTTACTATTCTTTCTGAGAGAGTATGGCATGCTTAAGCCTGCAACCCCCAGCATACACCCCATTACAGCCTACCCCCCTAACCTACGTCCTGGAACCTACACCCCAAGCCTACAGCTCCCAGCCTATGTCTACCTACCGACACCCCCAACCTTTACCCCAAGCCTACAGCCCCCAGCCTACATCTACCAACCTATACCCCCAAACCTACGCCCTGGAACCTACACCCCAAGCCTATGCCCCAAACCTACTCCCCAACCTACACCCTCCACCTGCAGCCCAATCCTACAACCCCCAGCCTATGTCTACCTACCTACAACCCCAACCTATACCCCAAGCCTATGTGCACAAGCCTACACCCTCAGCCTACACTCCCCCCAACCCTAGGCCCCCCAACCTACATCCCTAGCCTACACCTCCAGCCTATGCCCACAGTCCCAACATGGTCTGCTGCCAGTCCTCCCTCTAAACCCCATCTCCTGCGCCCACCCTTCTTCTCCTGCATGTCTGTGCCCCACCGGCCTACACCCCACAAACTACACCCCTAACCTACACCCAAACCTACACCTTCAGTCCCAATGTGGTCTTCATCTGCCTTGAAACTGCATTGCCTCCACCCATCCCTCTTCTCCTCTGCAAAGCCAGTCTGCTCCACCAACTTACACCGCACAGCCTTCACCCCCAATCCTATACCCTCAGTCCCAATGTGGTCTTCATCTCCTCCTCTACCACGCCATTCTGCGCTCCGACCTTTACATTTCCCCGGGCGACTGAGGCGAAAATGAAACCGGCCTCCTTCCTGAACTCTCTCTGCCCGAACCCGCCGCCCCCATCACTCACGGGCGGAAGGAGGTCGCTCTCCCTCCTCACCCCGAGAAAAGCCGCCCGTCAGGGCTCCTCCCGAACACGGAGGATTCCGTGCTTCTCTGACGGACCTTGAACTCCCTCACAGCCTCCAGACCGCCAGCAGATTAATCACTCCGGCCGGGCGGCTGCCCGCGTGCGGAAAAGAAAAAGGCGAATAAATCTTTTATCCCTGCGCTTCATAATTGATGCTCGCGGCCCTACCTCTGGCGCGGCTACCTTGCTAACACAAGCTGAGAGAAGATGTGATGTTAATGCGGAGAGGGATTTTTAACCTTCGTGGGGCCCGGATGTTAATTAAGACGCTCACAGAGGCTGATGGAGGAAAAACGTTACGGTGAAGAGACGGGCGCACACGATCGAACGTGTGTTCTCCAATTCATCCCGGGAATCTCACCCGCTCCTCACCCACTCCTCACCCGCTCCAGGTCCTCACCCACTCCTCACCCGCTCCAGCTCCTCACCCGCTCCAGCTCCTCATCCACTCCAGCTCCTCACCCACTCCTCACCCACTCCAGCTCCTCACCTGCTCCAGCTCCACACTCAGTCCTGTGTTACTCAGCCTTCACCTCAGAGTTTTTGCTGCTTCTGATTAAAAAAATAACAGAGAGAAAGAAAAAGCAAAAAAAAAAAGATCTCAGCTTCAGTACGACTTCTGAAGGATTTACTGCAGGCAAGATAAACAAGGCCAAATATTTTGACCACCCCCCCCTCCACCCCAGCAAAATTTTTATATTTCAGAGTATTACATTCCCAGTTGTTTTGCACAGGAGATTTTAAGTTTTCTTATTTTCAAACGTTCGGTAACACAAGGGGCAGCCTGTAACCTAGTGGCTAAGGTATGTGGCTGGAAGCTTGGTGGTTCAATCCCGGTTCAATCCCAAAGCTGTTGGGCCCTTATCCCTGCATTCGTCCAGGGGGGACTGTTCCCTGCTTAGTCTAATCAACTGTAAGTTGCTTTGGATAAAAAGGTCCGCTAAATAAAAATGATGCAAACGATGAACACAAACAACAACCACACTGAATGGAAATAGTAATACTCAGATGTGCCCTTAGATCACGGGTGTCAAACTCCAGTCCTGGAGTGCCGCAGTGTCTGTTGGTATTTGTGGTTTCCTTTCAATCAGCAGCCAATTAAGGCCTTGAGAACAAGGTGTGTGGACACACCAAAAACCAGCAGACACTGCGGACCTCCAGCACTGGAGTTTGACACGCCTTCCTTAGATGCTGTCCAACAATGTTTGCTGTTGGTGACAACTATCTATCTATCTATCAATTATTTTCTTTTGGTTTCAAGGTGTGTTTCGATTTCAACTTCTTCCTCTCTGGTTACATCACATCACTAGCGACTGAGGGAGCACTACTGAACTTGGGAGCACGATGCAATCACACCAGTTTAGCGGAAATGAAAATATTTACAAACACGCTGTGCAGGGGTCAACAGCAGCTTAGTCTATTTACACCACAAACCTTCTCACAACCGGGACAGGAACACTGCAATCAGGGGCAATCGCTGGACTTCAGATACAGACGTTTGGCAGAGCAACGTGTTTGGCTCTGTCCCTGCTCAAAAAAACCAGACGCAAAGCAAGAATAGATGCCTGTGTTCTGATACAGCACACCTCTTCATGTGTTTATTTCACACACTGATACAGCACAACTCTTCATGTGTTTATTTCACACTGATACAGCGCACCTCTTCATGTGTTGATTTCACACACTGATACTGCACCCCTCTTCATGTGTTTATTTCAGACACTGATACAGCACACCTCTTCATGTGTTTATTTCACACTGATACAGCACACCTCTTTGTGTGTTTATTAAGCACACAGGCAGAAGCCGGTAGCACACTTAATCGAGTTTGTTTGTTTTAAGTGTAAGAAACTTTGGAACCTTATCCAGCTCCACAGAGGAGATGCAAATTTCAGAAACTTTGGGCCCTGATGTAGCTCCACTGCCCCCACAGAGAAAAGTTAAAAGTTGGACTGCAGATTTCACTATTTTTAAGTACTTTTTACCCCTGTCCTCCCTAACGCTGTTCACTGCAGCCCGGGACAAAACCCCAACCTCCTCCTGAGCTCCAGAGCATCTCTCACTTTTTAAATAATTATTTATTTTCAGAAGTTTTTCCATCCCTGGTGGATTCTCTTTTATGAGTTATAGTAGACTTTCCCCCCAGAATCTAACAGCCATGATATGTCGACACTCGTTAGAAAAAACGTATTCCAGGTATTAAATATAAATTGGTCTTCCACTCCAGTGCCTTTGGTATGCTGTTCACCAGACTCCAGTCAGGTCAGGTGGTCCGTGGCCAGTCAGGTCAGGTGGTCCGTGGCCAGTCAGGTCAGGTGCTCTGTGGCCAGTCTGGTCAGGATATCAGTTCTTTTTACTATTTTAGAATTCCTTTGTAGCCCTTTATTCTCCGAGTGTATCAATTGGCTTTTTAGGGTCTTTGTGGCCCCAGACACTGGAAGTCACATATGCACACAAACACAGGCACACACATACACAAATGCACACAAACAGAGGCACACACACTCACACCACACATGCACACAAACACAGGCACACACACACTACACAAGCGCACACACACACCACACAAGTGTGCGCACAAACAAACACATGCACGCAGGCACACACACTCATTCACACATGCACACAAACCCAGGCACACACACACACATACTTGTACACATGTATGCACACCACATACACACACAGAAGCATGCACACAGACACATGCACACACAATACACAAGCACTCACATGCACACACAGACACACACCACACAAGTGTGCCCACAAACAAACACACAAGTAAGCACACACGCATGTGCAGGCACACCCAAACACACCCAAACACAGGCACACACACTTCATAAGCATTCACACACAAACACACACACACAGGCAAACCCACACACACACAAGCGAGCGCACACACAAACACACACGCCCAGGCACACCCACACACCAGCAAGAGTAGATGACATTGCACCATTGAGCTAGAATAAGTGTGATGTGTTTGCATGGCCGTTGACCTGGCTCTTTAGCTCAGAGGGCTTATGTATGCAATGTGAGCATACAGAAAGAGTCTCCTCTGTGCTGCAGCACACCTGTAGAACACATGCTATTGGATACAGACGCCTGCTAATTATCTGTAGCGACACATTTTAATTTCACACAGTCTCGGAGATGGACGTGCAGCTCATCCCAGCAGGAGAAGCTCGAACGGGGAACATCTGTTACGACTCGAGCTCACCGATACGTCTCTCCCTCCTAATTAAAAAATACAACTTCTGGTTAAAAAGAGGCAACGCAAATAAATAAATATCTTTCTCGCCTGCGGCTATGAATTTAAAATAGCGGGGAGAAAAAAATAAAATAAACGGGCTCCACATACACTCTCATGTCTGTGTGAGTACATATGGCGTACACTCCAAAGACAACATGCCTGGCGTTCTGAAGACCGAGTGCGGGGGAAAAAAAACGAAATGAAATCCCCGCCTCTCAGATGTGGAAAGCTCGTCAGGCCGACGGGTTCCATCAGCGCCGCTGCCGTGTCCTTCAGGGCTCAGAGACGGAATTTTTAAGCAGTGAGGAAGAGAAGGGAAAAGGGGGGGGGGGGGGGTTGTTTTCTTTTTTACTCCGAAGTGCGGCGCAAAAAAAACCAGGAGGCTTCGCAAACGGTGTGTTCGCCTTAGCTCCGACGGGGAAGAGGGCTTTGAGCACAGAGCGACATTTGCCGTTTGACATCGGGAAGACGGGAAAATCGTTATTTCGAAACCGCGTTTTAAAAATGTCATATTTTACCTGCGTGCAAGCACGCTTATTTCACTGGTCCGTGAGTTAAGAACAGAGGTGCGCAGAATTGCAGAAGAGGAGAAAGAAACCGATCACAGGACGGTGGGCCTGAAGATTCAATCAGACCTGTTTACAATGGATTTTGACTGAGTGGATGCATTGCAATGCATTGCTGGAGGACTATGCGGGTTTGCCCAAACTGAGATTCAAACCCACAACCTCTGACTCTGGGGCTCTGTGCTGTCACCCTGTAGGCGGGGTTTCTCTCTGTGGGCACTGACCTTTGACCTCTAACCCCTGGCACTGTGAAGGTCACGGCATCGCCATGTACTCCCCTCTCTAGCGATGTCATTGGTCTTCAGCTCTGGCCATTATAATGAGCACATTTCTGCCTTTGTTTGCTGGAGTGTTGCAATGTAACATAATGCCTATGTTGTAATTTTAACATAATGTAATATAACATTACATTACATTTCATTACGTGGCATTTAGCAGACGCTCTTATCCAGAGCGACGTACAACAAAGTGCAAATCAATCACAAGAACAAGTGCAAAAGTAGACCTGAGAGGACAGTACAGTTCCGAGTCCTAGTGTAAACATACAGAAATTCAGAACCCTTGAAGAGTATGAACATGCAGTAATGAATGCAATAACATATTTATAACAGAAGGTATTACTAACATGGGTATAACACATTTGTTGAAAGGGCATTCCTCACAATGGCGCTCCTTGGAGGAAGAGAGATGGATGGAGAGAGGCAATACAAATGATTCACTGGAAAAAAAGAGATGAGAGAGTGAGAGAGAGTGGGTGAGAGAAAGAGAGATAGTGAGTGAGAGAGAGAGAATAAGGAATTTTACTTGTATTTTCACTCATTGTTGTGAGTCAGCTGGTGTAATCTGTAACTCCCTCTCCCAGGGGAGTTAGGGGGGATCCATTTCATCAGACAGTTCCTCCGGCGGGCGGGACTGAGTTTGGGGTCTGTTCATATGCACCCCCTCCCCCTGTGCAAAACCCACTAATTAGCATCATTTGTTCGGACAGTCGGGTAGATAGCTGAAGATCAACACTGAGTCCATTGTCTCTCCCTCACCCTCTCTCCCTCTCCATCTCCCTCACTCGCTTCCTCTCTTTTACTCTCCCTCCCTCTCTCTCACTCTCTGTCCCTCACTCACTCTCTCCCTCTCTCTCTTTTTCCTTAACTCTTTCTCCCCCTCTCCCTCTCTCTCCCTCACTCACGCTCCCTCACTCACTCACTCACTCTTTCTCCCCTCTCTCTCCACCCTTCCCTCTCTTTATCCCGCTCATTTCTGTGTGTGCTTTCCCCTTTTGTTCTTCCTCCCCTGTTTTTCAGAGAGTGGTCGCTGGCAGTGGTCTGAAGCAGAGCTCCGACAGTAAAGCCCCTGGCTCAGACGCCGCCCGGGGGGGGGGCTGTTTCCACGCCAACCGTCTTTGATTTGAGAAGCGAGGGAGCATGGGCTAGCGTGTTTACAGAAAGGCAGCATGTTTACAGAAAGGCAGTGTGTTTATAGAGAGGCAGTGTGTTTACAGAAAGGCAGTGTGTTTACAGAGAGCAAGTGTGTTTACACACACAATGAGCTCCGTACTGTTCAGGACAAAAAGTGTTGTCATTCCTACATGGTGAAACCAAAGTGTACAAAAATACAGTTGAATAAAAATATATAATAGAATATGTATTTTAACCACGCTCTGAATTTGTGGAGTATAGCAACACATAAGAAAAAAAAACAAAAAAAGACACTTTGTCCCAAGCATTGTGGATCAAGAAAAAAATACACCCTTTGTGTATACAAACATTGTGTAGGTCACTGTACATTATTAATTATAGGTAACTGTGTGCTAGGTGAATAAAACCAGATGGAAGTGCAGTGAAAAAGCAATGTGTGGGGGGGGGGGGTTAGCGTTAGCGTAGTGCCTGGCCCTGCTGACGACCGTTAAAGCAGAGATCATCTTCGCTTCGGCGAGACCGACATTGAGCGCGCGGGCACTCAGGCGCAGAGATTTAGGATTTGGAATTCCAAATGGAATCGGGGATGAGTTATTCCGCGGACCTCTGACTTCCGTCTCCGCCATTCCGCTCGACCGGTTTGTGACAGTCTCTCGCCCCAGTTACAAGGAAAGATTTATGGTCTTTTCTGCATAGGTTGCGGGGGCGGTGGTTAATACGCCTTGGGGACTCATGTACATCATGACCCAACTTCAGGGGTCTTCCGGGCTTGGCTGTGCTGGGCAGGCCTGGCTTTTGCCCTCTCTGTTGCTGGTTGTTTGATTCTGTGACAGATTTTTCCCCCATTTTCTCACAATTTGGTAGCCAATTGTACTGTTGCTGTTGTGTGGGGCGATCTCACTAACCCCCCTGGGGTGCTGTTGTATGCAGTGATCTCACTAATCCCCCCGGGGTTTAGTGAGATCACTGGGTGCTGGGGTGCTGTTGTATGTGCCGATCTCACTAACCCCCCCGGGGTGATATTGTATGTGCCGATCTCACTAATCCCCCCGGGGTGATATTGTATGTGCCGATCTCACTAAGCCCCCAGGGTGCTGTTGTATGGCTGCAGCACAACAGCAAAAATAATATAATAATTTTCTTTCTTTTTCTTTTTGCTTTTGAGCAGAAACCTGGGTGAACTTGAACGGCCCTGCAGCTCTGCCTGGCGTGGGCAGCTCGCTTTGATCTTAAATACCTGCACACTGCCACGGGATTTCAGACTAAAACATTTTTTTAAATTCTTCTCCAAGTTTTGAACTCCCAGCTTGGGCGCCAGAGCAGAGGATTACAGCTTCCTCTGTCTCTCGCAGAGAGTGCACAGACATTTGTTATGAATAGAAAATATAGTATTTTCTTTTCTTTTTGGGGTGGAGGGGGATGTAAATGCAACAATTTCAAACAGTAAAGATAGGTATTTCATGTTGGTCTGAGAGATTCTTCCCTTGGAATTAACCAGAATGTATAATTTCACCGCTGTTCTTATAAAAAATGTTTTGGGGGACTCCTCTCGATGGTTGCAGATTCTCGGGGTCTATACCTTTTAACTACCCCAATATTCAAACTATAATAACAATAATCTGTTATTCAGCTGACACGTTTATCCAAACTAACCTGATTGTCCCCTGCAGAGACTAAGCAGGGGAGAATCCCCCGCCCGAGC
This sequence comes from Conger conger, assembly GCF_963514075.1. Classification (NCBI taxonomy): domain Eukaryota; kingdom Metazoa; phylum Chordata; class Actinopteri; order Anguilliformes; family Congridae; genus Conger; species Conger conger. The sequence goes on along the minus strand of NC_083760.1, from coordinate 89,385,354 downwards.
AATGTGGAGGGCCCAACAGCTATGCAGATCTTATCGTGGCTACACCGGGGCTTGAACCACCAACTTTCCGGGTCCCAGTCGCGTACCTTAGCCACTACGCTACAGGCCACCCCTGACTGATGTCAGTATCTCCCCCGAGGTGGCAGAGTAGTAGACACAGAACCAGGCTTGGATGTTTGATTCCCAGCTGGAGCGTCCGTGAGCGAGGTCCATAAGCCAAAATCCTCCAGTAAACATCCAGCGGTATAAACGGGCAGCGCGTACCAAAAGAACTTAAGCCCCGCGAGGCGCCCGGGATAAGAGCTCCTGCTAAACACCCTAATGAAATGAAAAGAGGCCTGAATGAGATAAGAGTGTGTGCCAAACGCGGGAAATTTAGTGCACTTCTGAGTCCCAGGACCAGAGTGGCTGCTTCGCGAGCTGTTCCAACCCCCGTTATTAAATAACCAGTCCATGCTCCAGTGCCAATACACCGGCTACAGCGCTCGAGAGGAGCATGAGGCCTACAGACACCTTAGCCACTGGGCTATAGGCACCTTAGCCACTGGGCTACAAGCACCTTAGCCACTAGGCTATAGGCACCTTAGCCGCTAGGCTACAAGCACCTTAGCCACTAGGCTACAAGCACCTTAGCCACTAGGCTATAGGCCCCTTGGCCACGAGGCTCCAAGCACCTTAGCCACTAGGCTACAAGCACCTTAGCCACTAGGCTATAGGCCCCTTGGCCACGAGGCTCCAAGCACCTTAGCCATGAGGCTACAAGCACATTAGCTGCTAGGCTATAGGCACCTTAGCCCCCTATATCTGCTCTGGACTTGGACAAGAGCACTGGTATCCGGGGCAGAAGCTGGACTTTGGATATAAGCGTTTGGCACTGCAGTATATTTGGTGTCTGGAAGTATCTGTTCCTGCTCTGGCCGTCAAAAAAAACAAGACACGCAAAGCAACGATATGTGTTTGTTTCAGTCGCTCTGAAACAGCACAGCGCTTCTGGAGAACACCGTCACCCTGATGTCCTCAGCAGTGACAAATTCTGAAACATGTTCAGCCGATGCAACGGCTGTTCAGCTATCGAGCGGCTTGAAACACAGTTCCAGCCCCCGTGCCCTACTCCCCCAAGTTACAACTAAAAATGCACTATTCTCCTTTTTAAGTACTGGCTCCATTTTAATATCTTTACCTTTAGTGTGATTTAGAGTGCAATTTCAGTGTGTCATATTTCCCTGAATTAGAACAACATTTGCATTTGTAGAAAGAATTTTTGTAGCCTCTAGCCTACTGGATAAGGTACTTGACTGGGACCCGCAAGGTCGGTGGTTCACTCCCCCGGTGTAGCTACCATACATAGTCGTTGGGCCCTTGAGCAAGAGCCTTAACCCCTCAGTTTCTTTGGGTAAATGCTTCAGCCCTCCCTCCCCCAAAGCCCATCTCCCTGGTTGTGGGGCAACAGTGATATCAGCCACAGGGGTGTTACCTGTGCACAGATAATTGTGGGTAATACCTTGTGGAAATGTAGACTACAGGGGCAAACCTCTCCGTTCTTGCTGAACGGCAAACATTAGCTGTGTTTACACTGAAAGTGACCTGACAGGCTCTTAACCCTTGTGTAGTCTTAACATTCTGTATTCTCCCCTTGCCCTCAGGGTCAAAAATAACCCACCTCAGTAACCCCCTGAAATAAAGCAGCAGAATAGAATTTCTATTTTTCAAATCTATTTTTGCATGAAGAACCAACCAGTCACTCATCCTAAACTTTGTCATCCTAAACTAAACTTGAATAAAGATCATTTAAGGTGTTTTCTCTGCTGTTAAACATAATGGCAGGTCATTTTTTACCGTTAAGACAACACAAGGGTTAAGAAAAGCGCTGCAGCTGCTGTATCCGGATGTGTCCGGTGCTAAAGCATGGTATGGTTACTGGGTTGTAGTGCATAGAGTGTGAGTGACAATAAGCGCATCGGTGTAGCTGTCTTTTGTTGTGAATTTAAATTACTTTCACAGTACCATGGTTTCTGTAATAGCTTTCCATTTTGAAATGCAGATCTTTCCCGTTCTGCACTTTGGGATAATGCAAATGTTTTTTTTGTTTTTTTTTAACTATAATATCTAGACTATGATTGTGTGGGCTGTTTGCCTGCAGGAACACTACAGCCTATATTGATGAATACAAGACAAACTTTTTTTGTTGTTGCTTTGGATACATTAAAAAAGTTTTCTGTCTCCATACATTCACCTTCTTTGCACGGTAATGTTCCCAAGCGACTGCAGGACAGCAGCCACATGCCAATTAAAACCCGAGAAATGTTCGCAAAACGCCTAAACGCGTGTCGTGTTTTGACAGGCGGCCTGTTTAAACGCAAAAGGGCACTTTGCTCAGGGGCAGAGTGAAGAGCTCTGGGACTCGGAGGAAAGAATCTCGATACGAACGCAGGAGATTTCCGGAGCTCCTGCCCTGACACCGGTCCTGTTTCGAGCCGCTAACTGCTTCCTCCCGCCTCTGAAAGTGTTTTTATTGTGCGGCGCGGTTTGCCAGCAGCCTGGAATAATCTCTCCTCAATAGAAACAGCGGGCAGCGTTGTCGCGCTTTTTATGTTTTATTTTGTCACCGGAGCGATTATGCGCTCTCCAGTCCCCGCTGTGTTCATCCGGTTACCCAGCTTTAGTGCTCAACTTTTTAACAATAATAATAATAATAATAATAATAATTCCCTGCATTTATATAGCGTTTCTCTCACCAGCCGGTGACTCAAAGCGCCTTATAGTGATGAGGGAGAAACTCACCTCAACCACCACCATTGTGTGACACTCTCCTGAGTGATGCAACGGCAGCCATTTTGTGCCAGAATGCCCGCCACATGCCAGCTGAGGTGGAAATGGAGAGAAACAATTTTGCAAGTTAAATCAGGGAATGAGTAGGTGGCAGGTTGAACGAGACAGGGTTGGGAACCCCCTACTCTTTGCGAAGAGTGTCATGGGATCTTTAATGACCACAGTGAGTCAGGACCTCGGTTCATCATCTCATCCAAGAGATGGCATCTCCTACAGTACAGTACAACAGGGCGGCCTGTGGCGTAGTGGATAAGGTACATGACTGGGACCTGCAAGGTCGGTGGTTCACTCTCCGGCGTAGCCACAATAAGATCCGCACAGCCGTTGGGCCCTTGAGCAATTGCATTGCTCCTGGGGAGGATTGTCTCCTGCTTAGTCTAATGAACTGTACGTCACTCTGGATAAGAGCATCTGCCAAATGCAATCTAATACAGTGTCCCCATCACTGCACTGGAGTATTGGGATTTATTTGACCAGAGGGGAGTCTGCCCCCTACTGGCCCACCAACAGCACTTCCAGCAGCAACTTAGGTTTCCCAGTAGGTCTCAGATCCAAGAACTAACCAAGCCTACACCTGCTTAGCTTCAGCCACTCAGCAGTGCATGATTGGAATGCTGCTGGCTTTGTGTAGGATATAGAGCCCACTATGGGAATGTACCGTGTTGCTTCCCTGCTGTAGAAATCCAGCAATGCCAGTTTGACCAGCTTTGAGTTGGCCTGTTGCTGAGTAAGCTACTGTTAGTAGCTTGTCAAACTACAAGCGCTCGCACTATGCACTATGATTTACAACATAGCTTGAGCTGGTCAAACCATGGCAAGCTTGGAGCTGGTTGACCAGCTGAACCGTGTCAAGCTGGGAACTCGTCCGAACTGGCTCGAGCTGTTTCTTTCAGCAGGGTTCTGCCAGCCCCTGAACAAAAAAAAAGTTGATCAATAATTCCCCTGCTTTCCTTTTTGTAGTCGTGTTGGCAGGGTTGTCCCCATCAGATAGCAAACTGAGACAGGCAGCTTGTACCTACAGGAATGTCAGCACTGCACGACAAGATGTTCTCGGTGTGGTTTGATCTGGGTCGATGTGCGTGTGTGTGAGCGCGTGTGGGAGTGCAAGTGTTTCTGTTTGTCTAATCTCTGAGAGTGCTTCTGTGTCTGAGAATATGAATGTCTGTGTGTATGTCTTTTGTTCCGCGTGTTGTGTGCATGCGTCTGCAGATGTGTTTGTGTGTGGGTGCTTCTTTTTGTGGGTCTGAGATTTGTGAGTGCTTCTGTGTTGGAGAATATGAATGTCTATCTGCGCCTGTGTGTCTGTGTGTAGGAATATCTGTGAGTATGTTTTTGCGTGTGTTTGTGTGTCTGTGTCTGTATGTCTCTTGTTCCATGCTTTGTGTGTACGTATGTAGGAATATCTGTGAGTATGTTTTTGCGTGTGTTTGTGTGTCTGTGTCTGTATGTCTCTTGTTCCATGCTTTGTGTGTACGTATGTAGGACTATCTGTGAGTATGTTTTTGTGAGTGTTTGTGTGTCTGTGTCTGTATGTCTTTTGTTCCATGCTTTGTGTGTACGTATGTAGGAATATCTGTGAGTATGTTTTTTTGTGTGTTTGTGTGTCTGTGTCTGTATGTCTCTTGTTCCATGCTTTGTGTGTACGTATGTAGGACTATCTGTGAGTATGTTTTTGTGAGTGTTTGTGTGTCTGTGTCTGTATGTATTTTGTTCCATGCTTTGTGTGTACATATGTAGGACTATCTGTGAGTATGTTTTTGTGAGTGTTTGTGTGTCTGTGTCTGTATGTCTCTTGTTCCATGCTTTGTGTGTACGTATGTAGGAATATCTGTGAGTATGTTTTTGTGTGTGTTTGTGTGTCTGTGCCTGTATGTATTTTGTTCTGAGATTTGTGTGTACGTATGTAGGAATATCTGTGAGAATGTTTTTGTGTGTGTTCGTGTGTCTGTGCCACCACATCCGCTGCCATACCGCCAACATCACAACTGCCGACAACAACCCCCACCACCATCTTACACACCGACAGAATCACACATCACTGTGATCACGGGACACTATCATCACATATTATTGTAGTTAATGTGGACTGGCAACAACTCGTACCAAAAGCAAAAGCAAACATTGATTAGATGAAATAGGGGCCCATCCCCCATGGAGCAATGTAGGGTTCAGGGTCTTGAAACACCAGCCTACCAAGTCTCGGTCAAGCACCTTAGCCATTGAGTGCCCAACTAGCTGTCAAATACCCCATTAGTGATATGCAGCCATGATGACATTCCGACATTCCGACATTCCAACAATCCATCCTCGCATACAGTCACTGGCGGGAATTAGCCGCTGCAGCGGGAATCAATGAGAGGACCTCTCTCTCTGCAGGCGAGCCTGCATCCTCTGAAGGAAACATGCAGGAAACCGTTTAAAAACCCTGCACAACACGAACCAATCAACAGATCCAGGTCTGCCTTCAATCGATTACACAACCGCAATGCTGACATGCAATTAAATCCTAGTACTAGTACTATTTTTATTTATTTATTTATTTATTTATTTTACTCAAATAACTGTTTGGCAAGCTCAGAAACCGCCAACGTTAACATGCCAGACCATGTGTGCTCGTGGCATGAAAGGGGGCACTTCCTCTTATTTATAAGTCATACTCTAGGTTGAGTGAGTCCAGGCCTCAGTGTAGCTTTGCCCTGCAGACAGAGATGTGTTCAGAGGCAATTTACTGCAGAGCCAGGAGAATAAGCCTGAGGATAGCTCATCCCCTGAGTAGAGAGCTCCCTGCTTACTTCTGCTACTGCTGCCACTACTCCTGCTAATGCCGCTACTGCTTATACTGTTACTAAATCTGCTGCTCCTGCTAATACTGTTACTGCTACTGCTACTAAATCTACTGTTACTACTGCAGCTGCTACTGCTACTGCTACTAAATGTGCTAAATCTACTGCTGCTCCTGCTACTGCTAACACTGCTGCTGCTGCTAATCTGTGTTGTTAATATTCTACAGTAATGTCAGTCGTCTTTGGACTGAAGGGGGCAGCTATGTGGAAGCCTGGATCTGCAGGTATCACCAGATGCTCGGCTCCCCTGCCCCTGCCGTCCTCTCACCTACAGGGCGGGAGGGTCCTGTCGGTCACGCCGCGGTGGGGGGGGGCATCAGATTTTAGATTTCCGCCTTCGTCTTGGGAGTTCTTCAACATGACGAGTTAACCATGTTCTGCTGAGAGAGTCCAGGCCTCAGTGTAGCCTCTCCCTCGCTCTCTATCCCCCTCCCTCTCTCTCTCTCAGATTTAGTTCACTGAGAGAGAGAGGGAGGGGGATAGAGAGAGAGGGAGAGAGGGAGGGGGATAGAGAGAGAGGGGGATAGAGAGAGAGAGAGAGAGAGGGATGAAGGAGGCGAGATGAGAGAAAGTAGGTATGCACATAAGAAGATAGACAGCGAGAAAAAGAGAGGGAGAGAGAGAGAGGGAGTGACAGAGAGAGGAGGAGGGAGGGAGTGACATGAGAGAGAGGGGAAAATAGGGAACAATAGAGACGAGAGAGCGAAAGAATGAGACAGACAGAGAGAGAGAGAGAATGGGAGAGAGAGAGGGAACCAGGGAGAGGGATAGACGGAGTGAAACACACCCCCCACCTTCTTCACATGGAAAACTTTTTCACGGTCTTTCATCAGCCCCAGACTGGCGCGCTCCCGAAACAGCGTGTTCTGTGAACGTCTTCTGGCGTCGACCCCGGGTGGAATCACTGCATTTCAAACGCCGACCTCAGCAGCGGCCTCTGAGCCCAGAGCCCGCTGCTCGCTGCACAGGGAACTGACCTTCGCGAACAGGACGCCGGAATCGAGCCCGGGCGGGGACAAGATAAAACAGACGAACAAATCCGGAAGGTACGCGTCGCTCGATGGAGGCCGGGCCCTTATCTGCATCCTTCAGAGAAAAAGCATCTCCGGATCAGATTCGCCGACCGCACCCTCCCAATGCGATCTGATAGGAAGGAAGAAAGAGGAAGAAAGAAAAACAAGCTGGCCTCTCTTGAGCTGTTGAGTTAACCATCTTTTACACGGCAAAGAAAATGCAAAAATCCAGAGCGAGAGAAAGCGATAAAGAGAGAGACAGAGATAGCGTAGACTTAACTGCCACACCCTCCCAATACAATCTGATAGGACAAAAGAAAAGGAGGAAAAATTGATACACACAGAGAGAGAGAGAGAGAGAGAGAGAGATGGCACAGACAGCTACCACACATTCCCAAAACATACTGATGGGCTTAAAAAGAAAGGAAAGAAAAACCAAGTTTCTGGTGGCCTCTCTTGAACTGTTGAGTTAACTGTCTTCTACAGGACGGAAAATGCAGAGAAAAGAAGAAAAAGATAAAGAGAACGACAGAGATAGCACAGCCTTTGTGACTGCCCCCTCCCAATACAATCTGATAGACCGGAGGAAAAATAAAAAATATATAACTTCTCATGAAATGTTGAGTTAACTGTCTTCTACAGAGGCAGAGGAGGAGGATCGAGATTGATGCAGAGAGAGGGATACAGACAGAACAAAACAAAAACAAACAAAAAGACAGAGAGAGTGAGCGAGAAAGAGCGATAGAGTGAAAGATATATAGATAGGGATAGAGACAGAATGAGAGAGAGAGAGGGAGAGAGAGAGAGATCCCACAGACAAATTCATCCAGAGGCAACTTGATGCTAGGAATTCTTTTTAAATTCATGGCATGGTAAATCCGCCCACATTCAGTTCCTCTCTGAGCCTCCCCACTCACAGCCTCCCACATTAATCAGCCAGAAAGGCCCAGTTTTAAACGCCATGTTTTTTAACAAATTATCCGAGTTAAATGGAATTCATTAGCTTCAGTTATTCTCCAGTGCAAGCGGCGGTGAACGCCCGGAAGAGCCGTGGGCTGAACGTCCTTAAATCTTTATCACGCTCCATCACCGCGAGGCGCAGGGGGAAGTGGGGCAGTGTCCTCCTAAAAATTAACAACTCGCAGGAGGGGAAAACCCCCTCCAGAAGTCTGAACGCTCCGTTACTGAAAGGTGGGGGAAACTTGCTTCGTGAGGCCGAAATGGCGGACCTTCTTATCTCAGATCAGTCCTAATAACTCACGGCAACGACACATTCCTAAAGACCAGACGAGCCTTTAATTTCTGGGCTGTTTAAACCGGGCCTTTGTACTTTTCTGACATTTTTCTCCCCGAGTTGGAGTGCCCCGTTTTATCTTTTATGAGCGCTGATCACTCCATCGATTCTGGAGAGGACTGGACGAGTGCGGCCTCTCCTCAGGAGCACGTGAGGTCGCCCGTCGCTTCTTATCATGCTGTGACTCGCAAGGCCGGTTCACACAGACACGAGTCAGAGGGAGACGCTTAACGGTGCCAAATCCACACGCAGAGGGCACTACTACTGTGTGATGGGATTCTACCGGTCATACTGGCGATTGAAAGCCTCCCATCACTGAACAACTATGGAGCCAACTGTCTACTGCAAGGCCCATCCACACACTGGGACAGAGCCTAAACAGATACCAGACCATGGGGCCCATCCATACACTGGAACAGAGCCTAAACAGATACCAGACCATGGGGCCCATCCACACACTGGAGCAGAGCCTAAACAGATACCAGACCATGGGGCCCATCCATACACTGGAGCAGAGCCCTAACAGATACCAGACCATGGGGCCCATCCATACACTAGAGCAGAGCCTTAACAGATACCAGACCATGGGGCCCATCCATACACTAGAGCAGAGCCTAAACAGATACCAGACCATGGGGCCCATCCACACACTGGAGCAGAGCCTAAACAGATACCAGACCATGGGGCCCATCCACACACTGGAGCAGAGCCTTAACAGATACCAGACCATGGGGCCCATCCACACACTGGAGCAGAGCCTAAACAGATACCAGACCATGGGGCCCATCCATACACTGGAGCAGAGCCTTAAGATACTAGACCATGGGGCCCATCCACACACTGGAACAGAGCCTAAACAGATACCAGACCATGGGGCCCATCCACACACTGGAGCAGAGCCTAAACAGACACCAGACCATGGGGCCCATCCACACACTGGAACAGAGCCTTAACAGATACCAGACCATGGGGCCCATCCACACACTGGAGCAGAGCCTAAACAGATACCAGACCATGGGGCCCATCCACACACTGGAACAGAGCCTTAACAGATACCAGACCATGGGGCCCATCCACACACTGGAGCAGAGCCTTAACAGATACCAGACCATGGGGCCCATCCACACACTGGAGCAGAGCCTTAACAGATACCAGACCATGGGGCCCATCCACACACTGGAGCAGAGCCTTATCAGATACCAGACCATGGGTCCCATCCACACACTAGAGCAGTGCCTTAAAATATCCCATAATGAGGAGAACAGGTCATTATTTCAGTCCATCTAGAACAAGAGGAAGTGCTGTAAAAATACAGCATATGGCAATATCTGAAGGCGCTGATAATTTGCATATTTGCCCCAATAGTGATATGTTGCAATACATTAATAATATATTTTTAGTATTTAAATGTTGCAGATTTCAGAAGGGTTGGCAGGGCAAGCCCAGTCCAGATTAGTGTCTGAAAAACAGCAACATTTTAACTCCCGCGGCAGTTTAATTATGAATGTGGAATAATGACATTCATTTATTCATAAATACTAAACACTGCAGAATAGAAACATATCGCCCTAAAATTGCCTTCCTGGGCATCCGAAATCTCATTTCATTGATCACTTTCTTTTTCCAGGAATGGCGTCAGCAATTTAGAAGAAATGCGTTTAATAATTATCCTCTGTCCGCGGGACCTGTTCATCATGATGTTCATCTTTACCGAGAGAACAGAGTTAATCACTGCGGTATCGATTGACACAGGCCGAATCAGGTGAAATCTGATTGAACGGGGGGGGGGGGGGGGGACTCACTCATTGATGTACAACACAGAAGCCCTGAATCGGACATGTGAAGCAGAGTGTGTGGATCAATCAAAGAGGAGTTCCACCCTGCAAATGGCAGGCATTTATATAGCGCCTTCATCCAAAGCGCTGTACAATTCATGCTTCTCCATTCACCCATTCATACACACACTCACACACCGACGGCGCTTGGCTGCCATGCAAGGCCCCCGACCAACTCGTCAGGAGCATTTAGGGGTTAGGTGTCTCGCTCAGGGACACTTTGACACAGCCCGGGCGGGGGATCGAACCGGCAACCCTCCGACTGCCAGACAAATACAGAGCTAACCGCATTTCAGACCTCCAGCCGTCCAGTCACTCTCAGCCCGAGCGGAGATCGGCGTCGGGATTGGCAGGTTGATGCCACGGTCTCGTCCCTTTCCTACTTAGAGTAAACCATAACAAATAACCAACTTCTTCTTCTATAATTTCAATAATTCCAGTAATGCCCATTCCAGTAATTCCAGTTGGTGGTCTGAGGATGATCTAAATGGCGGAACATGAGCAACAGTGGCGGTTCTCCAAAGGGGTGCCCCAGGGTTCTATCTAAGGCCCCATACTTTACTCCTATCTTTATATATGAATGACCTGGGCTCGCATCACGGATAGTTCTGTTCATTTTTGTGCAGACGATACCGGCATTTACAGTTCAGCACCCTCGGGGTGATGAGGCTTTTAGAAATGTACAGGCTGGCTTTCATGCCATTCAGAATGCTCTATCAGATCTAGAACTTCTGCTTAACCCGGACAGGACAAATCATACGCTCACAGATGTAAAGAGAAACTTCACAGAAATTTTAATATTCAGACTATGTATGTCCCTATTCAGAGAACCTGGTGTTACAAGCATTTGGGTAGCCGGTGAGATAATATTTTATCTTTAAATACAATAGTTGGTGAGAGTTGGTGATAAAACTGAAATATAAATAGGCTTTTTTTCTATCCACGGGAACAAAAAACTATTTTAGAATGGCTTTTGGACTCAAAGTCATTCAAACACGGTTTTTATTTTAACTAGATTATGCTGATATAATCTAAAGTGTATGCATTAATCTGCCACAAAATGCAAACCAGTTGATACAGTCTATCACAGTCCATAATTTATTCTTTTTAACACTTGACTGTATACTGTATTTTAATGGGTGGCCTGTAGTGTAGTGGTTAAGGTAAATGACTGGGACACGCAAGGTCGGTGGTTCTAATCCCGGTGTAGCCACAATAAGATCCGCACAGCCGTTGGGCCCTTGAGCAAGGCCCTTAACCCTGCATTGCTCCTGGGGAGGATTGTCTCCTGCTTCATCTAGAATTAACTGTAAGTCGCCCTGGATAAGAGCGTCTGCCAAATGCCAATAATTTCAAGTCTATCTATTCTATTATTTGACAAAGAGTCAGCATTGGTGTACACATCTGTCAAGCAAAGTAAGACATGAAATTTGTTTAGAATAAAAAGAGGTACATAACACAAGCTTTCCTGAAACACAGTCCAATCGTTTCACTGTGTCACGACCACCCCCCACCCCCCCCCCCCTCTCCATACATCCAGATATTCAATCTTCTCCCATTTAAACAAAGATTAAACATTGATGCTGCATTATTTCTAAGTGTTGATGGAAGGTTTTTGTGTTTTGGAATATGCCCCAGCAGGGCCGCTGGTCTGGAAGACTGGGTCTGTGGGTCTGTGGGTCTGTGGGTCTGCAGAAGCGGCTTGGGAAGTGGCAGCTTGCTGGAGGTGGGGTGGAGGGGGGGGGGGGGGGGGGGAGCGTTGTTAGTCCTGTGATTAGAATCTCCCCCCACCGACCCTCATCACGGCACCCATCTGCCCAGCAGGGTGTTTTGGGTCCCCATAAGTCTCTCTCCCACCCATCATTGCAGGTCCAGAGATCCAGTGCAGATCCAGTGCAGAGTAGAAGCATAGATCCAGTGCAGAGTGTAAGTGGAGATCCAGTGCAGAGTGTAAGTGGAGATCCAGTGCAGAGTGTAAGTGGAGATCCAGTACAGAGTGTAAGTGGAGATCCAATGCAGAGTGTAAGTGGAGATCCAGTGAAGAGTGTAAGTGGAAATCCAGTGAAGAGTGTAAGTGGAGATCCAGTATAGAGTGTAAGTGGAAATCCAGTGAAGAGTGTAAGTGGAGATCCAGTATAGAGTGTAAGTGCAGATCCAGTGCAGATCCAGTGCAGAGTGGAAGTAGATGTACAACCATTTTTTTCCCCTTTAAAAATCGTATCATTATAATAAATGAATGTCCGTTTACATGAAAGCAGCAAGAGTCTCTCTCACAATCTGCGTTGAACCAAACTTTATTTTGGAAGTGCAACTTCATGGTTGAGTGCTCTTTGGCAGGAAGATGAATTAACTGTGGGGGGGTGTAATCGACCTGGCGACCCCCGCTCTAGGGGGTGTTTGATATTTAAGTCCGTTCGGTGGTGTTGGGCTAAGCTCTTACTTCACCAAGATGCCTGAGGGCACCTGAGATGTGACATACACCCCCACCACAGCACTCTGAGAAGTAAAGCAGAGAAATAGTGGAGGTACATTTGTATACTGATAGCACGCATTTTCTAAACGTTCTATTTCTAAATACTAATAAGTATTTTTTTAGATAACATGAAAAAACCAGGGCAGCTTGTAGTGTGACCACGATAAGATCCCCATCACTTACCCCCGCATTACTCCAGGGGGGGGATGATACTCCACTTAGTCTAATCAACTGTAAATCATGTGGAATAACAGCACCATCGTAGTAACACATTTTTAATTGTACTTTAAAATCAGGTTGCATTAAGTGGCATTGTGTGACCATCTTTTACAAGAAAAAAAGGTGAAAGTGAATTATGCTTTGTTGGCAATATGTGACCCTATAGGGTCCCACGTGAATGACACACATTTGCACTTTTATAGAAACCTTTTCATACATTTATCCTGAGAGTGAACCAACCCCCCCCCCCCCCACCCTTTCCTGTCCCCCTCAATAAATGTTTACATTGACCTAAACGTTTGGCTGACCTCTGATTTAATTCAGAGTTTACCTGCCGCTCTCGATAGGTAGGTCACGATGCCATTTTACAAATAGCTTGTGTAAGCGCCTCTCTCAACGTTTTCATTTTCCTATGTTACAACTGAGGTCAATATACATCTTTTTTGTAAGAGATTGTAAACGACTCCCTGACCAGTGTGTTGCGGTGCATCAAACAGAAATCAGCGTTTAAAGATAATTAAAGTTCATCTTGTTTAAAGGTACTGATTAAGAAATCAATGCAGACAAAAAAAATGGTTGTCCTGACCTTCTGCTGAGCGTGCGGTTGACATAATGAATAGAATGCATTAAATTAATCCCAGTTAATTTAAACTTGATTTATTAATTAGTCCCCAAAGCAGGCGGTGTGCCCACAGTGCAGAACGTGCATGTGTTGTGTGCGTAGTGTGTGTGTGTAGAGTCTGTTTGTGTGTATGTGTATGTGTGTAGTGTATGTGTGTTTGTGTGTAGTGTGTGTGTGTGTCTGTGTGTGTAATGTGTGTGTGTGTTTATGTGTAGTGTGTATGTGTAATGTGTGTGTTTGTGTATAGTGTATGTGTGTGTGTGTGTGTGTGTGTGTAATGTGTGTGTGTGTTTGTGTATAGTGTGTGTATGTGTGTGTGTGTGTGTGTGTGCGTCTGTGTAGGTGCGGAGGGGGGTGGCTTAAAAAATATCCTATTACCAAAGTCGGGGGCAGGCTGAAAAATATTTTGGAATCAGTAGACTAATTAACCATGAATGAGATGTTCCAATGAATCTCACACATGTTAATAATACAGTAATAACACAGTAATAAAGTAATAATAATAATGTCCACTAGATGCTCGTTCATTAACCTCAAGGTTGTACAATTTGGCTTATTTAAACAATTTCAGTGAGTTAGGTCGTAAGATCACACGTGCACAATATCATCTCAGAGGCTCAATAAACTTTTGCTTGATTATTACTCTCAATTATTTGCATCCACTGGTCCCTTCATTAGAATTAATGAATGAATTATTAATTAAGAAAAAACTAAAGAAAAAAAAGCATCCAAAAGCATTCCCTGAACACTGGAGTTAATGAACCCCCGTCTGAATTGTGCGTTTCGACACCATATGTCGGGCGTTGGATTAATTATGTTTTCCGTTCCGTGCAGGTTGCGCAGGTCGGTTAGAGACGCTGCATATTCATGAACCACTCCACCGCCACGTCATTCCCATTAAGAATCTCGGCGCGCTTAGCCCGGGAAACGAATGCTAATTCCTCTTCCCCACGTTTGGACGGGCAGGGAGAATTAATGTCAACCGCACCCTTTCTCTGTAGCCCTTGTGGCTATGGTACCTGTAGCCTAGTGGCTATGGTACCTGTAGCCCAGTGGCTATGGTACCAGTAGCCTATTGGCTATGGTGCCTGTGGCTACGGTGCTTGTAGCCTAGAGTCTAGTGGCTAATATGAATGTTAATTCCTTTTCCCCACATTTGAACGGGCAGGGAGAATTCATGTCAACAGCATACCTTTACTGCTGCTTTCTCTGTAGCCTAGTGGCTATGGTGCATGTAGCCTAGTGGCTAAGGTGCTTGTAGCCTAGTGGCTAAGGGGCCTGTAGCCTAATGGCTAAGGTACCTGTAGCCTAGTGGCTAAGGGGGGCCTGTAGCCTAATGGTTAAGGTACCTGTAGCCTAGTGGCTATGGTGCATGTAGCATAGTGGCTTTGGTGCCTGTAGCACTAGTGGCTAAGGTGCCTGTAGCATAGTGGCTATGATGCTTGTAGCCTAGTGGCTATGGTGTTGTGTAGCCTAGTGGCTATGGTGCCTGTAACCTAGTGGCTTTGGTGCTTGATCGGGATCCAGAAGGTTGATGGTTCAATTTCAGTGTAACCACAATACGATCTGCACAATGGTTGGGGACTTTGAGCAAGCCTCTAAAGCTGCATTGCTTCCGGGGGGTATTGTCCCCTGCTAAGTTTAATCAACTGCAAGTCACTTTGGATAAAAGAGTCAGGTATATACCAGACTATTATTAAACTTGTTTTTTGTTTTTTTGTGCGGTTGGTGCAATCTTATTTAGTCCTCTCAGCCTCTGTGTTATGCGCCATTCAGGGCAGTCTTTCTTGTCAGTCTAATTTTATGGTACCTAGGGTACCTCTACTGTCACTTGTTTTTCACCTGTCTATCTTTAGCCCCTTGCATTTTGCACCGTAACCTGTGACTTTTTCATTTGTATCGGTCACGGTACTGTAGTTCCAGAAGTAGTAGATGTCTCGGTTGTGGTATTCATAGACTCGGCCTAACTACCTTGCGTACTTGACTTATATTCATAGCCTTACAACCAATCATACAGGAAATTGCACGGTTGTTTGTTCTATGACCTTGGTATGCACTGCTTTGTACATCGCTTTGGATAAAAGCATCTGCTAAATGTAATGTAATGTAATGTAATGTAATGTACCGTGAGCCTGACCTGGCTTCTTATAAGCTTGTAGCGCTATCCCAATGACAATCAAGCGCCTTTATGAAATGGGCTCGGTCACGGGTAACTCCTGCGGAAAAACCGATCGCGCCGGAAACTCTAGCGTTTAAGGAATCGCACGCACACTAAACACCGCAAGGAGGTCAATTTAGCGACTGCCCCGCCCCGCCCCCCCCTACCCTCCTCGGCATGAGCACCAACAAGATGGAAAGTATCGATTCAGCCGAGATTGGTCAGGGGTAATTAAACCCGCGGAGTGGCAGGATCTTGGCCCCTGTGCTGTTACTGGTAGACATATTGGGCGAAGATTCTGGCCACCTGCGAGCAAAAACCCTCCAGCGTGGGACGGACAAGGACAAACAGCTCCCGGGGTGTGCTCAATGCAGCGAACGGTGTCCGTTGAACGATTTCAAATGAACGTTCCATTTAGTTCACCGCCAACGCCTTTTTCATACAAATGGATTGCGACTTAAGTCTAACCATGCCTGCTGGCTTGTTGATTAGTTGCTTACCTGTGATTTATTTTTAAAGGTAAGAACAAATATTACATCGGTTAAAGTGTACGATAACGGCCAAATGATTCTGGGCTTTTGTTCTCTCAGCGTGTCCGCCGTCAGCAGCCATTTCTGTTTGGCAGAACAGTTTGAATATGTTGGCGAACGTTAGCTAACGTTTGCAGTCTTGGGAGCACGTCTTGTCTCCTAGGCAGCTGTCAGTGCTGGTAAACTGCCAGCACAGGTGAGTCTGATTTAACTGTAATGGAGAGGAGTTCCAGGAGTGTTTTCACCGCAGAGAGGGGTTTGCCTTCAAGCACAAAGTGAATACCCACCTCTCCAGACCAGTCTTAAGACCTTTAATCCCAGACCATTCCCAATTGTAGTGACCTTGGACCACAAGTTTAAAATTACAGCTACAATTAGAACCCTTTCTATCTTGCTTTATGGTTTTGGTTGTAAGCACCTTTTCTTTTAATGCAATATTGATTATCGCCAAGAGCATCTTGTCAAATGCTTGTTCATAAAACAGCTTGCCCATTTGAATCACTAGCGTAGCGGTGGAGTCTGCTGTGCTACGCACAAAATTCCTATGGTGATCCACTTTGCACTGTATATCTATGGTGATCCACTTCACACTGTATATCTATGGTGTTACTGACTGCTCGGTTCTCTGGCTTGGATTTCCTGGTTCTTGTTATTTGCAGTGACAAGGAAGGAAGAGGCTTTGGGGAGAGGCATTCACCAAATAAATAAATGCATGCGAAAAGATAGAAACGATCAAATGTTGCTGGAGGCTGAAGACAATCAGATTGGGCAGAAACATGTTACTACCCCATACACTTGTCAGCACATATACTCAGACATCCCATCCATGCAAAAATTATTTCTGGGAGACCAACAGGAGGGGGGGCATTATGAGAATGAGGGCGCATGGAGGAGGGGGGGGGGGGGCGATTATTGGGGGAGGTTCCCAATTCACGACGGGATCAAGTGAATTTCTAAACTTCACATCCGCATGTAGATTCCTGATTCACCTGATATTTCTAACCGGGTATCAGTGAGAGCTGGGCTGCTTGTATTCCACCCTGTGGTTCTGCCCTACAAAATGGCTGGAGCCAAACTAGACCGATTGATGGCTGCATTGCAGACTTCCTGGTAAAATTGCCACTCTTGGCAGTGCTGTTGTAGGGCCAAGCAGAAAAGCAGTACTGTGATGGGGACACTGTGCTGTAGGAGAGTGAAGCTCTATCCTGGGGGCCCATGTATGTGTTGCTTTTTTCTACGGCCAATCTCTAGGATAATTAAGGTGGTTTCACTCATCTTTTTAAGTTCTTTCATATTCTTTAAACTTCTTAAAACTTTGTGATACAACGATGACATGGCTCATCATCATTAGCTTTGTCTTTGGATTCTTTATTATGGGCATTATTACATTTCCAGGTGCCCACACTTTCACCAGTCATTAGTCTATTGATTCACTCCAGACTAATTTGCGAAAATATAGCACAATTTAGCACAATATGCACAATGTGAATAGGGGAGTCCTATTCTTGATGGCAAGCACAGCTATTTACTGACATAATCTTGCTCAAGAGGGTAAATAATCCCTCAAAGCGTGAAAAGTGTCCAATTAAGAAAAAATGAACAGCTTGTTAACACTCAGCCATCGCAAATGTGTTTGGGAAGCAAACCAGCATTTACAGGGTGGGGGGCTGTGAATTCTAAAGCGGTGTTCTAGAACTCCACTGCTTTCAATCACCGGCGCTCACTGTGACATCAGTGTCAGAATGTTCAGTTAAGAACATTCTAATCACATATTCATGCCCCTACTCTTTAGACCCATCCGGGGTGTATTCCCCCCTGCCTGTCGCCCCAGTGCATGCTGGGATACGACCTGGCCTCCCTGCGACCCTGCCCGTAAATAAGCGGATTAGATAATGGACGGATGACGGACGATCCCTTCCGTGTGAAGTGCCTTCGAGACCGTGTTAATTACGCTCGTCCATTAGCATCAACCCGAGAGCGGGAGTCTAGCCTCTGATTTCCATTTATTTATTAATTTATTAATTTATTTGACTTTTTTTTTTTTTTGCTCATTCGACCATCTGTTCGCTCCTCTGCCCCCATGCCTTCGTTACTGGGAGAGTCTTCGCCGCAGAATGATAAAAACGGGCTGTAAACCTTTACGACCCCTTTACAGCGGGCGTCTCCGGATCTTAGCGAGGCTACACCGAGGCTTGAACCAGCGACCTTCCGTGCAGTTTGGTGGACTCTGCACTGCCCTCCTTGCAGTCCCATCCCAGCTTACCTATGTGACTGGCTTACCTGTGGGACTGGCTCACCTGTGTCACAAACATGCACACGCACATGCACATGCACACAGCAGGCACACACATACACACAGAGTAGATGCACACAAATGGGCACACACACACACACACGCACACACACACACACACACTTGTATATTTGTATATACCTTCAGCCAGCTGCTAGAAATACTGTACATCCTGGCCCCTGATTTTACTCCCTGTACAGCTCACCGGATTTGGGTTGAGTGTCCTGAGACATGAGACCCCAGAACGGCCCCTGAGGGCCAAATCAGCCACTCTGAGAGGCCAAACTAAACTAAAAACAGTACCTACGAAAATGGGTACAGGACTCATCCCAGAAGCCTTACCTGCACACAGGCACCTGAGCACCTCTAGAGAACATATACCCCAGTTTTCCCCAACTCTACACTCCCCCCTTTTAAGTGCACTCAGAACATAGAACAAAGGCTGATGCTTTTGCAGGAGAACCCGACTGCCCACATATAAAACTTTAATGCACAAATCCTTCCAAATGAAATCAAAAGAGGCCAAATGCCAAACAGCTGCTTCTTATTTCCTCAGTTAAGAACTTTAATATCTCAACGTCCCCAATATTCCTGCTACACATACCTGTACACATATGCTCACCCACACACACACATACACACTCACACACAGACACACTCTCATACACGCAGACACACAATCCCATACTTACACTCACACTCATGCTCAAGCACATGCACACACAGACACACACACGCACAATCCCATACTTGCACACACACACACACACACATGCATGCACACACACATACACACGTAGGCACACATGCATACACATGCAGGCACACAGACACACACACACACAGACACACACACACACGCACACAGCTGTGATATAATCGGCCATGTTGAGTGTTCTCTGGTGTAATGCTGTCCCTCTCAGTGAGCAGTTCTGGGCTGTGCAGAAACGCAGAGTCAGAACCTGCCAGTGCACACTCTGAATCGGGACGTCCCGGAGGCTCTGACGGGTTCACACCAGGCAAACAGGGCTGCTCTGTCCCAGGAAATTCTGCACGAAATGGGCCACGGCCCAGCGAGCAAGCACCCACCGGAACACCATCAGCCCATTGCCTGGCCTCTACTCTCTAACACTGTGGGCAGCCTGTAGCCTCGTAGCTAAGGCACATGACTGGGGCAGCCTGTAGCCTAGTGGTTAAGGTACATGACTGGGGCAGCCTGTAGCCTCGTAGCTAAGGTACATGACTGGGGCAGCCTGTAGCCTCGTAGCTAAGGTACATGACTGGGGCAGCCTGTAGCCTCGTAGCTACGGTACATGACTGGGACAGCCTGTAGCCTAGTGGCTAAGGTACATGACTGGGGCAGCCTGTAGCCTCGTAGCTAAGGTACATGACTGGGGCAGCCTGTAGCCTCGTAGCTAAGGTACATGACTGGGGCAGCCTGTAGCCTAGTGGCTAAGGCACATGACTGGGACAGCCTGTAGCCTAGTGGCTAAGGTACATGACTGGTACAGCCTGTAGCCTCGTAGCTATGGTAAATGGCTGGAGTAGCCCCACAAGAAGACCTACACGGCACATGACCCCGCACTGCTCCCCTGCTTAGTCTAATCAACTGTAAGTTGCTTTGGAATAAAGCAGCAACATCTATCTGGAGTGATATTGGCTCAGGAAGTAAGTGCAGTCATCTGGCAGTCAGAGGTTGCCAATTCAATCCCGCCCCGGTTGTGTCGAAGTGTCCCTGAGTGAGACACCTAACCCCTAAATGCTCCTGATGAGCTGGTTGGTGCCTTGTATGGCGAGTGCGCGTATGAATGGGTGAATGAGAAGCATCAATTATACAGCATTTTGGATAAAGGCGCTATATAAATGCCAAGCATTTACCATTTATGCTACCACATAGTGGGCTGCTAGTGGGCTACTGTAAGCAGCAAGAAACATCTGACCTCCATTGGTTGTAATTATGAGCCCATTAACGGCCTACATTGCTATATCCAGCATACTGTATGTAGCCATCAAAGCGCTCCTATATAGGGCTGAACAATATGTCCACATAAAATCATGATTCCTTACTGGCAGCTTGGAACCGTTGATTTACAGCACAGAACCATTTAAATACTGCATTGAATTCTTGACATTGAACAGAAAAAAATAACTGTGCAGCAGATCATGAAATGTATAATAGTTTTCAACTGAATGTAATAAGCAAGAATCTTGCTTTCAATACCAAACAGGCTGACTGACTGACCCGAGATTTAAGAGGAGATCGGTGATGTTTCTGGGCTGTCAAACAGCGAACGCGACGCCAGATTCCTGCAACTTAAAAGCACTTCAGGGTCGGCGAGGTCAATGTCATTAGGATACATTTTACATTCAGAAAGACCCGATTTAAGAGCTTCACGCGGGATGAGAATGAATAATTGAGCTGAGCTGAAATAGGCGGCTCACGTCTGCTTGATCGCAACAGCACGACAGGAGATTGACCGACAGTATGCGGTACACATTACCATAATACGCTGTATGAATTTAATTTAGAGAAGCCCCTTCTACTTTCTGATAATTTAGGTCCTAACTTGATGGTACAAACTCATAGCCCAACAGTAAAACGTAGAATATACTGTGTGACCTGGGAAAAAAATTCTGCTGTGTTAATTTCAAGGCTACCCTGGTGTAAAATCCAGCTACGCCTGGCTTGAAATTACCAGCTGTTTCAAAACCAAGCCTGGGCTGACCAATGGCGAGTATGGAGCTGGTCTGAACTGGTCAACCAGCTACCATCTGTTTCAAAACCTAACTTGAGCTGGTCAAACCATGTTGAGTATGGAGCTGGTCTGAACTGCTCAACCAGCTACCATCTGTTTCAAAACCTAACTTGAGCTGGTCAAACCATGTTGAGTATGGAGCTGGTCTGAACTGCTCAACCAGCTACCATCTATTTCTAAACCTAGTTTGACCATTTTCTTTTTTTTATGGCCAAGAAAGCCAGGTTGGGACATATAAAGACCTGGGGTCATATTCATAAAGTGTCTCCTCCGGGTATGATGGCTGATCTAGATCCCCGTGGCCCTTCAGCCAAGGTGTTCATGTACAGGGAAAAGCATTACCTCATGGAAAAACTGTATGAATATATTTTCATAATATTTCACAATATTTTCAATAAAAGATAATGGGAGGCCTGTATCCTTGTGGCTAAGGTACAACACTGGGATCTAGAAGGTCGGTGGTTCAAGCTTGGGCTATATCCGCACTGCTGTTGGGCCCTTATCTCTACATTGCTCCAGGGGGGACTGTCCCCTGCTTAGTCTAATCAACTATAAATCGCTTTGGAAAAAAGTGTCAGTTAAATAATGGTAAAGTAATAACATTTATAATGTGCTGGGATAGGTTCCACCAGCCCTACGACCCTGACCAGGAAAAAGCTGGTTAGATAATGAATGGATGGATGGAACTGTTAACAACAGTTCTAATACATTTATAATACTAGACTTGTACTATAGTGTTTATCATCACACCAATGGTTCTGACTGTTGCAATAGAACATTATCACAGTCTATATTTACATAGCCTCTAGCTATATTGAAAGACAATACCTCAATTTTATTTCATACAATACCAACCCTGTATCAAAACTAATAACAGCTTGCATGGTACTCTTGTTGTTCTCAATTATGGTACCACCTGTGTATTATAAGTTTTAAAAAATCCACAAAAGAATATTTGCAGAAATGTATTGCGCAAACCTGAAACTAATATTGAAGTTTAATATTACTTAATACAATATTACACCGTACACTTTGTAGAGGTCACATCACAAACTTCACATTCAAATCTGAATTTCAAACCGAGCACACATTAAATCTGAATTTCACATATTAAAGGCAGACCATATTTATTGAAGCATAATCTTCTTCAGCAAAACTTCCCCAAACCTGGGAATGTCTTCTGTGACAGCGATAAGACTAAACGCTACGAGCATTAAGCAATTAATAATGAATAAGCAGAAACCTAATGAGCTCTTCTGAGTAAGTGCTGACAATGATCAGATTTTAAAAAGCGATACTCCTACCCTCACAGAAGGGTTTTTGTCCCATGTAGCCTACCTGACTTTGGAGTCTTTAATAGACTGGGGGGGATGGATGTCCCGTAGAACATTCATCAGACAGTACAGCTGTAAAACATCCATCAGACAGTACAGCTGTAAAACATCCACCAGGCAGTATAGCTACAAAACATCCATCAGACAGTACAGCTGTAAAACATCCATCAGACAGTACAGCTGTAAAACATGCATCAGACAGTACAGCTACAAAACATCCATCAGACAGTACAGCTGTAAAATATCCATCAGGCAGTACAGCTGTAAAACATCCATCAGACAGTACCGCTACAAAACATCCATCAGACAGTACAGCTGTAAAACATCCATCAGACAGTACAGCTGAAAAACATGCATCAGACAGTACAGCTACAAAACATCCATCAGACAGTACAGCTGTAAAACATCCATCAGGCAGTACAGCTGTAAAACATCCATCAGGCAGTACAGCTACAAAACATCCATCAGACAGTATAGGTGTAAAACATCCATTAGACAGGAACAAGTCTCCATTAAGCCTCTACCAGGAGCTAGGCAGTGTCTGTTAATAGCCAGGATGAAAAACACAAAATTAAATTAAACACCGGTCTCCAATAAAATGTGTCACCCTGGTGACACAGAAAAATGAACAGTGGGACTAGACTACTCCCACTTCAACAGCGGTTTAAGGCAAAACATCTAGAGCTGTCAATTAACCTGATAAAGCGATTGCTTTTGTTTGTGTGAACGTGATTGTTCTTTATTATGTTTTGTATTTTTTTATTTGACACCACATTGAATAGCTTTAACTTTAATAATGCCACTATAAAATCATTAAACACGCAATTAAATCTCACCAGCTTTTTAAAAATATACTACTTATTTATTTTTTATTAAATCCAAGGAAACTTTAGAAAGAATGGATGGATCATTGTGGATAAAAAACAAATTGTGCTTGAAAACAACAACAACAAAAAAAACAGCAACAATAATAGACATGGTAATATTGAAGAATGAACTAACAGAATATTAAATAAGAAGGAAGCTTAATGAAAGGTATGAACCATTTAGCTAAATATTTATCTAAATATATGAAACATTTAGCTAAATAAATATTATTTATTAAACACATTTTGATCTGTGCTTTTAATCTATCTTATATACATAATTTTGGGATAACACATTAAACATTTACCCTTTTTTTTTTACACAGCTAATTTCAAAGATTGTAAATGTGGGAAACATTGTCATTTGTTCTGTTAAATGTGAGGAAAAAAATGGGTTTTGCGCAGAATAATTATAGCGCTTAATGTGGCATTTGGCACCCCAGACGTAAGTGGCTTCAATGCACCACAACCTGACTATAAAGCTGTAAAAAGTAGCGGTCGTTGTGCAGTTGGCTACCTGGGAAAATAGAAACAGATCACCCAAGGGCAGGGAGCCGGGTTATCAAACGTGGCCAGCTGCTCTGATCACACGACAGATTGAATTTCTCAGTGTTAATTTTACAGTACCAACCGCCCGGGCGATTAAAAGGTTCATGGCGTGTGTCTGGAGCGCCGTGTGACTGTGATTGTGGGCCTCCTCTTGCACATGGTAATTCAGTTCTGCCTCCTGGGGGGGGTATGGTGGAGGGGAACAAATTGGAGGAATGGAAGAAAAAAATATTTGTGTCAATTTTACTCTGAGAGTGAGAAAAAGAGAGAGAGAAAGAGAGGGAGAGAGAGACAGAGAAAGAGAAGGAGAGAAAGAGACACAGAGAAGCAGAAAATCATCCTGTTCTACTTATAACATGTAATTACAGTTTGTGACTAAATCATCATAATGGTTATGCCATATTTGTGTGTTTCATATATAATGCTTTGTCAATATTTACTGTTTGCATTTTATGCACATTGAATTGAAAATTGAGAGTATGTGTCTGTGTGTGTGAGAAAGAAAGAGAGAGAGAGAGAGAGAGAGAGTGTGAGTGTGTGTGTGTGAGAGAGAGAGATAGATAGAGTGTGTGTGAGAGAGAGAGAGGGTGTGTGCGTGTGTGAGAGAGAGAGAGTGTGTGTGTGTGTGAGAGAGAGTGGGTGTGTGCGTGTGATAGAGAGAGAGTGTGTGTGTGTGTGTGTGTGTAAGAGAGAAAGTGTGTGTGTGAGAGAGATAGAGCGTGTGTGTGACAGAGAGTGTGTGTGTGCGAGAGAGAGCATGTGTGTGTGAGAGAGAGTGTGGGTGTGTGTGAGAGATAGAGTGTGTGAGAGAGAGAGAGAGAGCAGTTCATCCATATGATGTGAAATTGCTCGATGTACTTTACATAACATCTCTGTTAGAGACGGGGGATGACCAGGTGTTCTGCCTGGTGCCACTGTGTCAGTACAGTACAGCCCAGGTGACATTTTGAGTCAACATTCCACCCCCATGAGCAACGGGCAAAGGCTGCTATTGAAACGGTGCTCAGTGCCTTCACATGTTGACAGAAGTACGTGTACACATTTACAATGTGCACGTTAGACCCTTGACATTTCGCCCGCAGTCCTGTTGAATTAAAGGCCCTTCTCTCAGCCTCTGCCTCTGTGCAGGGTGTTATCTCCCAGGGGGTGGGGGGGGGGGGGGGGGGGCTGACTTTGCTGCTGTTTTCTCTGATACATCCTGATGCAGGTGGGGTTGAACCTTGGGCTCTCAACGAGGAACTTAAATTGTCTTGTTACCTATAATTGTCGATAGTCGGTACAAGTAAATTATTATTATTATTGCTTGTTTTTGTGATTGCCGATTTTTATTATTGTCTCTTTGCCAATCTTCCTTCTGACGAATGAGTCATGACTGTTCTGGAGCATGTGACCTGTGTCAATTTTTGGCTACACCTGTTGGAGACTGTAGTTTTGCACTATGTCCATTATTTGGCACTGATGAAGACGTAGTCTAAACGTCTACAACACGTCAGTTTTGCAACTAACCAGCTTAGTTGGTCTAAGCATACATTTTCAAAAACGGCTCAAGCTAAGGTTTTGAAACAGTTAGTAGCTGGTTGACCGGTTCAGATCAGCTCCATACTCAACATGGTTTGACCAGCTCAAGCTAGGCTTTGAAACAGCTGGTAGCTGGTCACCCAGCTCACACCCAGCTTGACCAGCGTATGACCAGCTCAATTTTCAAACTGGTCACGCTGGCATAGCTGGATTTTACCGCAAGGTTCAGCAGGATCTGGCAAACATCATATCACCATTTTAATAAAAGATATGAGATATGAAACACGGAAAGCTAGCAGCACTGTTTTTTCACCTCATCAGAGAGACGGGTGAGAAAACGAATTGTGAGTGAAGCGTTAGAAAAACAATGGGGTGTCCGGTCTTCACTGTGCCACCTGGCTGCACTCATTTCAGTGCACACAAAATATTGACAGCCGCGCATCAGCAAATAAAATCCCCAGGGAAACGCCGGTGGAAAAGCACAGCACCTACCTAGCCCTCTGCCTGACGGAACAAAAAGTACTAACCCAGTGCCTCCTGAACCAAACAGCTCACCGAAAGCTACTGGTGTCTATATCACCAAAGCAAAGCTAAAATCACTTTGCAGGCTGAGGAAAAGGTTCGCTGACCAAACACCATTGGGTTTTGGAAGGTGGGGGGGGGGGGGGGGGGGGTCAGGGTATTGGTGAAGTGTAAGAGGCAGAATCCACACTGACTGTCACCGTCTTTATGAGTCTGGCAACCGGCAACCGCTGTCTGTCTATAATGCTATCGGCGCTAACGTTTACTTCACTGCCTTACCCGGGGAGATATGAGCCTGCAATGACAGCTCCCTCTCTCCCTCCCTATCTCTCTCCCTCACTCTCTCCCTATCTCTCTCCTTCCCTCCCACTCTCTCTCCCTCCTCTCACTTTTTAATCCCCCCTCTCTCACACTCTTGTTCCCTCCCCCTCCCTCTCTCTCCCTCCTTCCCTCTCTCTCTCTCCCTATCTCCCTCTCTCCTTCCTTTCCTCTCTCTCCCTCTCCGTCTCCCATTGTCTGTCACACTCTCTCCCCGCTTTCTCTCTCCCTCCCTTCCTCTCTCCCTCCTTCTCTCTCCTTCCCCCTCTATCTTTCCTTATTTCCAGAGCTCCCTCATTCTCCTTCACTTTATCATCTTCCAAGTTCAATTGAATTAAATTCCATTCAGTTAAATTCAATAAAATGCTTTATTGGCTGCAGAGACAAGATTTTATCACCAAAGCACATACCGAGCATGTAAATGATATATAACACCACACCAACTATGACTGCACTGTTAAATATACAGAAAAAAACTCAAATGAAGACTCCAACATTACAACGAGTACTAATATTACTAGTCTAACAAACTGATTAATGCTACTACTACTACAACTGCTGCTACTACTGCAAATACTACAACTGATAACCAACAACTACATCATTTCTTTCTCTCTCTCACTCACTGACTCTCTCAATCTCTCCCACTCGACGGTGTGTGTGTGTGTGTGTTTTCTGTGTGTGGGAGGTGTTGGGGATGGTAGTGGAAAGGGAGTGGGGGGGGGGGGGGGGGGGTAGGTATGTTGAAGGAACAGGATCTGACAGGTGAGTTGCCTGCATATGGTACCTGTTTCCCCAGGGGAGGGGGGAGCGGGGGGGAGGAAGACCTTTTCACACTAAACTGTCTCAACACATTTCCACGGTTCACCGACAATGAAAACGGGGGCAGGGTGCGCGTGTGTGTGTGTGTGTGCCGTTTCATATCCTGTGTGCACATTAGCCGCCCGCCTGCACTGTGCATGTTTACCTGGGCACGGCCAGACACTGAGACACTGACTGCAACGCAGCTGAATCACACAGGTAACAGTGTACCTGAGACACTGACTGCCACACAGCTGAATCACACAGGTAACAGTGTACCTGAGACACTGACTGCCACACAGCTGAATCACACAGGTAACAGTGTACCTAAGACACTGACTGCCACACAGCTGAATCACCCAGGTGACAGTGGGTACACAGCGAGATCCCACCCTGAACAGCTTCAGTAAAGACGCGGCTGTGTTATTGGATTGTTCGTAAATAAAAAGTCATCTGTGAATGAGAAGGTTTGCTCAATGTTTTCTGCTATTTTGTCTGTTATTGAGTGCCTATGTGCAGGTGTGTGCATATGTGTGTGCACATGCCTGTGTTCATGGGTGTGTATATGCATGTGTGAATGAGTGTGTGTGTGTGTGTGTCCCCGTGTGTGTGTGCCTGTGTGTGTGTTCATGTATCCGTGTGTGTGTGTGCCTGTGTGTGTGTTCATGTGTCTGTGTGTGTGTTCATGTGTGCCCGTGTGTGTGTGTGTGTGTGTGTGTTCATGTGTGTCTGTGTGTGTGTGCGTTCATGTGTGTCCGTGCCTGTGTGTGCGTTCATGTGTGTCCGTGCCTGTGTGTGTGTATGTGTTCATGTGTGTGTGTGTGTGTGTGTGTCCATGTGTCCATGTGTCCGTATGTGTGTGTGTGTGTGTGCCTGTGTGCCTGTACGTGTGTGTGTGTGCGTTCATGTGTGTCCGTGTTAGAAACTCAGCCTCCCCTTTTTCCTCAAACCGAGGTTAATATTTAATCACTCATCACACAAAGCACCGGTGTGTTGCTGACGGTGTCCCTTATCCCCCAAATCCAACCCCCCCACGACGGAAAAGCCTCCATGCTGGTCACCAATTGCACCCTGTCTGATCCTATTAGAGCTAGTATTAGATACACCGCCCACACCCCGTCCCTCAGCGTCCCGAAGGAGAGCGACACGTCTTCTTCAAGCCGTCTCGTCTCTCGTCTCATGCTCATTTTCTGTGATTCCGAGGCACCCGAGGTGCTTTTGTTGTGCGGCGATCGGCTAACCCTGCCAAGTCCCTCCCTCTAGAGCAGCGAGCCAATTATGCTGCTCCATGTGAGCCGGCCAAACATGGCTTTTGGCGGGACTGGGAATCGAACCCCGGTCCCCGGTGTGCAGCTGCAGCGCACGGCAACCGCAAGTCTGCCGCGTCTTAGCCCGGTGCGCCACCGCTGCCCCCACCCTTCCTTTAGTTCTACTATTATTTCATCTCAGGACCCCCGGGAGAATCCGCACTGATGGAGGGATGACAAACGACAGTCTGCTCAATCTTTCTTTCCCTCTCTTCCTCCAGCTTTCGCCCTATCGCTTCATCTGTCTCTCTCTCTCTCTCTCTCTCTCTCTCTCTCTCTCTCTCTCTCGCTCTGAAATGTTCATTCAGAGTTGCTGTATTTTGGCAGGACGTGCAATTAGTCACGGTGGCAGAAGGGCACAGTGATACATCTAAACATCGACACTGCTACTACTGCACACTAACGCGATAGTCTTTCATCATCGTTTGAGTGGAGTGAAAAGCAACGTTGTACGTTTCTTTAAATCAGGTATTTTGGCTAATTTACTAATTTGGCAAACTTTTTTTATTACCTACTTAATTGATTGACATGGGTTTATAGTTAAGGTTTAGCATTTTTTAAAATTACAACTCAAATTATCTATATAGCCTCTTTCAAATTCAGAAATATTGGCTTGTCCACACATAAGTATAGTATTGCCAACTTAATCATCTACATAAAATGCAAATCAGCAATTTACATTTATATTTAAGGTTCACTTATCTTCTATCACTCTGCTGTGTCTGTAATTTTCTCCCTCTCCTCTCTCTTTCCCTCCCTCCCTCTTGCTTTCATTCTCTCTTTCTCCCTCTTTATTCCTCTCTTTTTATCTCTGCCATTTTCAGCTTCTTTAGAACATTTTCATTTCAGATCCATTTTGGACCTTCAATGCAGGCTTTGGGTTTGAAGTGGGTGGTTGTGGTGGTGGTGGTGGTGAGGGGGGGGGGTGTAACACAAATGCTGTTCAGCCCCTAGAATCCTCAAACCCCCGGCCTGGTAAACACGGCGCTGGACCCTAAAAGCCTCCTCCATGTGTCAGACACATCCAGTGACCTTTGAAGGCAGATTCGGGGAGAGGCACCCAGTGTGGAACTGAGGGGGGGGGGGGTAGACGGGCAGTGGATCTGGATCTTTCCGCAGCGGAAGACCTGGCCGGGGGCGGCAGGGCGGAATGCTAATCTGTGTGACCGCTCACCTGCACAGGTAAGGAGCAGCACTACGTCGTGTAGAGGTCTGCGTGTTAAACAGAGCGTGCACAGAGGCACCGATCGCCGGCATCCAGGTCATGTGACTGCACTGGCAGTTGGGCAAGCGTCTTATCTGGAGATGTACAAACACTTACAGTGTTTAAGGCTTATTATCTTACAACAATAACCCTGCTATCCTCCCTGAACACACAGGCTGGCACCACTCACACACACACACGCACGCACACACACATACACACACACACACACACACAGTACACACACATACAGACAGGCATGCGCCACTCCCATTCACAGAGACACACACACACAGGTCCAACTCAATTCGACTGGACTTCATAAACAGGTGCAGATTAAGTTCTGCAGGTCATCATTTTCAGGCTCAATATAGCAGGTGTTCATTATCAGGCTCAATATTGCAGCTGTTTATTATCAGGCTCAATATAGCAGGTGTTCATTATCAGGATCAATATAGCAGGTCTTCATTATCAGGCTCAATATAGCAGCTGTTCATTATCAGGCTCAAAATAGCAGGTGTTCATTATCAGGCTCAAAATAGCAGGTGTTCATTATCAGGCTCAATATAGCAGGTGTTCATTATCAGGCTCAATATAACAGGTCTTCTTCTGTGTTGCCGTTTTGCAGCCACGTCGGGCTTGTTGTATGATTGTGTCCTTTGAGCTGTAGCATTGCGCAATCGGACCTCCTGCCCGCCACCCCGCCCACCCCCTCCTTGTGCGGTTCAGTGCAGTGCCTGTGATCCTTTAAATTGGTAGTGGGGGGTGGGGTTGACACAAAGACTCCTCAGATCGCAGTGTATACACACACACACACACACACACACACACACACACACACAAGCAGTGTCAGGAGAGTTAATTATCATCAAGGCCAGGGCCCCATATGAAGAAAATCTGAGTCAGAAATCCCACCCTCTCCTCCCAACACCAACCAACCCCCCTCCAGAGGGGAGAATCATGAAAAATAAACGAATACTAGTTAGCCACCAGGCTAAAAGCTGCCAACAGTGAGTATTCTAAACTCTGTGTGGTTCTAACTCGGCGCGAAGCACGACTCTGACTGACCTCAGCTTGGCGTAAACTCTGCTTTGATCGCAGTGGGAGTTTCATAAAAAAAAAAAAAAAGAAAAAAAAAGAAGGTAACAACAGGTGAATATTTTTTTGTTTTTTCAAAAGCAAACTAATAACCGGTTAGTACACCAGCAGAAAGCGGCGCACAGCTCCCGGTGAGAGGCGAGCGTTGGCCTTCACACGCAGGAGGAGCGCGGGCGGCATTGTGTGTGAAACCCAGCCCCGCTTCTCTTACACATAACGATGCGGTGCCACTGAAAAAACGTTGACGCTGCTGAAAAAAAACACACCCCACCGCCGTTTCCTTTCTTCTCATCCGGCGGGATAATTGTTGTAATGGCCCAGCCAACGTAAAGGCCAACTTACAGCAGCAACACCCTTATCAACGATGAAACAGCCATTCGTCTTCTCTTTTTTTTTTTTCTCTCTCCTTTTCTTTTAATCGCATCTCATAATAACTTCCCTTTCACAAACGAAATTCTGCGCACTGCTGCAGTTTTCTTCATCCTGAACTCTCCCGGCTCCGCAGCGAAGGATACGTGACGTACACTCGCCGAGCACTTTATTAGGTTCACCCGCACGCCGGCGTGTTAACGCAAACGTTTAATCGGCCAATTATGTGGCGGCGACTAAATGCGTAAAAGCGTGCAGACGTGGTCGAGAGGCTCAGCTGTTTTTCAGCCCAAATGTCAGAAAGGGGATGAAATGTGACCTACGGTGACTGTGGAATGATTGTTAGTGCCAGACAGGGTGATTTGAGAATCTCCGAAACTGCTCAGATCTCCTGGAATTTTCACGTACATGTCTCTAGAGCGGCGGCACGGATGGTGCAGTGGGTAGCACTGCCGCCTCACAGCAAGGAGGTCCTGGGTTTGAATCCCCGTCGGCTGGGGCCTCTCTGTGCGGAGTTTGCATGTCCTCCCCGTGTCTGCGCGGGTTTCCTCCGGGTACTCCGGTTTCCTCCCACAGTCCAAAGACATGCAGTTTAGGCTGATTGGAGAGTCTAAATTGCCCATAGGTATGAGTGTGTGAGTGAATGGTGTGTGTGCCCTGTGATGGACTGGCGACCTGTCCAGGGTGTATTCCTGCCTTTCGCCCAATGTATGCTGGGATAGGCTCCAGCCCCCTGCAACCCTGTTCAGGATAAGCAGGTTAAGATAATGGATGGATGGATGGATGGATGGATGGATGGATGTCTCTAGAGCTTGCAGAGACATGGTGCGAAGACAAAAAACATCCAGTGAGCAGCTAGGTGTGGTGACTGAGCAAACTAATTACAATATCTTACCCCACCATAACCTGGTGGAGTCTACATCCCCGCTCAATGTCCTAGTGGAGTCTACACTCCTGATTAATATCCTAGTGCAGTCTACATCCCTGCTCAATGTCCTAGTGGAGTCTACATCCCCGCTCAATGTCCTAGTGGAGTCTACACTCCTGATTAATATCCTAGTGGAGTCTACATCCCAGCTCAACGTCCTAGTGGAGCCAACATCCCTGCTCAATGTCCCAGTGGAGCCAACATCCCTGCTCAATGTCCCAGAGGAATCTACACTCCTGCTTAATGTCCTAGTGGAGTCCACATCCCTGCTCGCAAACAGACAGTAACACTTCCCAAGAATGTCCTGGGGACTGGCTCCTCCATTAATTAAGTACATTAAGTCTCAGCACACAGAACGCTGGAGCGGCCAGGCCGCCTGTAGTTATGGGCTAGCGTGCGGCTCATTATGAAGGAGGAGTGAATTTTGGGCCAGAGTGCACAATCCCTAAGCAGCAGTTTCCCCGTTTTTATAGGGCTTCCTGAAATTATATCTGAGACGGTGTTCCCTTCTCCCGCCAGTGAAGCTTTGATTTCTGTGACTTTTCTGTAACTTCCCTGTGGCTTCCCGAGCAACTGTCAAGTGACTTCTTGTGACTTTCCAGTGACTTTCCTGTGACATTCCTGTAACTTCTTGGGACATTCCAGTGACATTCCTGTAACTTCTTGGGACATTCCAGTGACATTCCTGTAACTTCTTGGGACATTCCAGTGACATTCCTGTAACTTCTTGTGACTTTCCAGTGACATTCCTGTGACATTCCTGTAACTTCTTCGGACATTCCAGTGACGTTCCTGTGACTCTCAGAAGTTCAGACGCTGCTAAACGCCGTGCCACAGTGAAAGGCAGCTGTTTGGTCACAGCCTCTTAAATGTCAAGTGTGACGGTTATTCCTGTATTTGTTTGGCAGCCTTTGTTTAACTTTCCATTGTGTCACTGCCTCTACCTCTGCGAAGCTCCAGGTTTAAAAAAAAAAAAAACTAAACCAGAAAAGCGGGCTTGTAAAATCTCCGAACAGCAATGTAAGAACACGCTCTATACTCACAAATCTCTCTAAACAACAAAACATCGCCCCTTCAGATGTTGAATTGGGTCTCTCGTGGGAATGAGGCAGGGGTGGGGGGCATTGTTTGTATACTCACGCCCACAAAATGAATCATCAAAGGCTTCTTTTGCTCTGTGCTGTTCTTGCAACTGATGCTTTGGGATCAAAGAGGAAGCGGGGGGGGGGGGGTTCCTTTGATTAGGTGGTTTGTTTCAAATATGTCAGTTAATGTCAGTTAAAAAGAAAAATGCTCAGAGCTCATGACATATGCTTATTTCTAAACTTATCAGGGCTTACAATACATAACCTACCATCCCATAACATATAACATAAGTGGGTAGCACTGCCGCCTCGCAGCAAGGAGGTCCTGGGTTTCTCTGTGTGGAGTTTGCATATTCTCCCCATGTCCAAAGACATGCAGGTCAGGGTAATTGGAGAGTCTAAATTGCCTATGGGTATGAGTGTGTGTGTGAGTCAATGGTGTGTGTGCCCTGAGATAGACTGGCGACCAGTCCAGGGTGTATTCCTGCCTTTCACCCAATGTATGCTGGGATAGGCTCCAGCCCCCTGCAACCCTGTTCAGGATAAGCGGGTTAAGATAATGGATGGATGGATAATATAACATAACTTAACATAATGGCGAGAACAGTCCATTCAGCCCAGCAATGCTCACCTTTTCCAACCACTAAAGTGAACTTACTGCTTAGTTTGCCTACAAGCTAGATTACATTAAATTACATTAATGGCATTTGGCAGATGCCCTTATCCAGAGCAACATACAGTTGATTAGATTAAGCAGGAGACAATCCCCCCTGGAGCAATGCAGGGTTAAGGGCCTTGCTCAAGGGCGCAACGGCTGTGCGGATCTTATTGTGGCTACACCGGGGATCGAGCCACCGACCTTGCAGGTCCCAGTCATGTACCTTAACCATTACGCTACAGGCCGCACTAGATAGCATCCATCACCGTATCAAGCCTGGTTTTTAGCACCCTTACTGTTTCTGCCTCCACTACATGTCCTGGCAAGCTATTCCGCACAGTGAACCACTCTCTTTGCCCTCGGAATCCGACACGCCGCTCGTACGCCCCTCCGACAGTGTGTGTCAGAGAAGCTTTTCCCAGCAGGACTCTGGTGGGCCGGGAGGTGTGGGCCGTGCCCCCAGCCTGGATCCAATCGATACTAAAGCCTGACTTATAAATAAATAAGCCGTCGTTATGTTAAGCAGGTGCGGCAGTAATGCGCAGAGCTATCCGCAGTGAGCCAGGGAGGCAGGACGCGGGAGCGCCCGCCAGGGACGCCGAAATCGGGCCCGGGAGGCTCCTAGGACCGCCGGTTCTCCTTTCTACCGTTAAATCAGACCTGTTCAGAGGGGAGGAATCACTAGGGGCCCCCAGGGCCAGATTCCAGTGTCCCTGGCATACACTGTATTTGCCGGACCTATATAAGGGTGGGTATAAAAATGTCACCTTATGACTAAATATTCATGAGTAGCAAAATAAAGTAAAAAGACAAAACAATATAATTCCGGTTACATGTGGCCCATGGGGGGGGGGCGCTTGTCACTGTGGCTGCTCCCGTGACGATCTCCCATGTTCCGTTTCCCACAATGCAGCGCAGACGTGGGCCCACGCAGTGACACCAGCCGTGCGCGCTCTCCGTGACGGTTGGCCCGCGGGCTGCTCGGCGGACGTCGCGGAAACGCCCGCGATGTTATCGGTCGCCGAGTTCCTCCGCCTTCCATCAGAGCGACTGCGAGCTCCCGCCTCTTAGTCTGTAAGCGCGGCGTTTTATGATTATAGATACGGGGGGCAATAACGCAGATAAGGGCTTCATGTTTAAGTGTGTCGCTCTCCCTTCCCTTAGGAACGTGTCCGGATTATTTACGGAGGTTTCGCACCCATGTGTAAACCCTTGCTACGGGTTAGGAAGGAACGGGAACAAGGGCCTTATCAATGATCGGGGAAGATGGGGTCCGAAGACAATTTACGTCCTATGGAGACAGGAATTACGACAACAGATCATAAGACAACAGCATGTGTGTTTCCTTGGAATATTCGTCCTGTACATTCTCAGAAGCGTAGTTCCAAAAGGAGCCCTGTGATTCCATAGAAGAACCCTATCTAGTTCAAGGGTTCTTTGTCAGGAAAAAAGGTTCTTTGTCTGGGATCTTTCACACCTATGATAGAGGGCTCCATAAAGAACTACAATTAAATAAAAAAACTATTCAAAGGTTCCTCTGTGGAGACAAGCCAAAGGACCTTTTTTCTGGAAGAGTTACATTATTTGTGTTCACACATGAGTGCAAAGCTCAGATTACAAGAGCAAGGAACATCCTGCATTCGGTCTCTAATTCAAAAAGTATTCTGTGAACAACACGGAGACGTGAAACCTCTTTTGTCAAAAGAATAAGTAAATACACGAACAAGGGGCAAGGTGGACTTCCGACAAAAACGCAGGCTATGAAAGCAAACAATGGAGCAGCTCTTTTCTGTGAGTTCCCCTGTTCAGGCAAAGAAAAGAAAAGAAAAGAAGAGAAAAGAATAAACAGTCCTTCTGTCCCCTTCAGAACGGATCTCCTTGACCTCAGCTGATGAGGTGATTTAAGCAGGCTCGGGGGGGTGATGAAACATGGAGTAACTCTCAGAGCACGACGGCCGTCACGGAATCTCGCCCTTGCTAATAATGGGTTGGGTTCTGGGCACTGGGTACCAAAGCACCTGCCCCTTTTTGTCCCAAGTCCTGATGAGCCGGTTTGATTTGATTTGATTTGATTTGATTCGAAAAAAACATAAATATTTGCATCAACAAGGTGGTACCTAATAAAGTGCTCAATGAATGCATGTTCTGTGCAATACCTGGGAGTGCTGAAGGAGGTTTTTCTAGGTTGGCGTGTCCTTCTCTCCCTTCGAACATCTGCTGAAAAGGTCTGAGCTGGGCCGCGTGGAGCGTTACTCTCAGGAACTCAGAAACGGTGCCTCAGCAACAAGGCACAGATGCCCACTAAAATCCAACAGGTGTAACGCTAATATTAACCTAACAAACAAGAACAAAACAAGGCCCACACGTACTGCCATTCTGCATGACTGCATGCGCCTGTTCAACAGCACAACGTCCATCCAAACTTATCCCTCTTCTGTTCTGACTGCAGTGGGGAGATGGTTTCTGCTGTTCTGACTGCAGTGGGGAGATGGGCAGGGTTTCTGCTGTTCTGACTGCAGTGGGGAGATGGGCAGGGTTTCTGCTGTTCTGACTGCAGTGGGGAGATGGGCAGGGTTCCTGCTGTTCTGACTGCAGAGGGGAGATGGGCAGGGTTTCTGCTTGTCAACAGTAACTTAAAACTTGAAACTTAAAACAAGCTAATATTTTCTACTTAAGAGAAATCTTAAGATCTTAAGTCTTATTTTTGCAGTGAGGTGTCAAATTCTCAATGATAGCAGAACTTGAGGTGCCTGGTAAGCCTGTAGTGTCTGATGACATTTTGAAGATATAACAGAGCTGTCCCGTAGGCTGCCTGATAGCCTCCCATTTTGATGTGAGCTGATACAGACAGCCAGGGATACGCTTTCATCCAAAGTGACTTACTGTTGATTAGACTAAACAAGGGACAATCTTTTCCGGGGAGGAATGTGGGGTTAAGGGCCTTGCTCAGGGGCCCAATGGCCACACAGATCTTATTGTTCCAACACCGGGGCTTGAACCACCAACCTTCCGGGTCCCTGGCATGAGCCTGAGCCCCAAGGCTACAGGCTGGGTAGATCAGAATCAGAACCACAGATCTGCTGGTGGAGAGAGGAGGCCAGGCAGGAGGTGATGTGTGCACTTAGTTAACAGTGTGCATAGTTTCACCTGACAAAGCTGTTCCTGTCTGTAACTGCACCCTCAGTGAAAGCAGTCACTCCCCACTCAGGCTTTCACTCTCCAAACCCAGCACTACTCCGCTTGGTTTTAAAAAGAAAGGAACATGACGCCCCCTCCCCCCCCCCAACCTCCTTCTCTCTCTCTCTCCCTCTCTCTCCCTCTTCCCCTCTCTTCCCCTCTCTCTCAGTCTCTCTCTCCCTCTCTCTCCCTCGCTCTCACACTCCCCCTCACTCTCTCTCAAATTCAAATTGCTTTATTGGCATGAAATACAAATGTAATTATTGCCAAAGCATACATATAAATGCAAAATATTAATAGCACAATAATAATATGAAAATAATAATAGTGATGATGATCAATGTAACAATGTATAACAATAATAAAATAACAATAATAAATCAATAAATATGTATATGTTTATCTTACTCCTCTCTCAGGGTTTCTCGCTCTGAACCCAGCACTGCTTGGTTTTAAATGAAAGGAATGTGACACCCCCCCCCAACCCCCTTCTCTCCCTCTCTCTTTCTCTCTCTCTCTCTGTCTCTCTCTCTCTCCCTCCCTCCCTCCCTTCCTCACCATCTTAATTTCAATTTCAAGGTGTTTTATTGGTAGGGCATGCACTGTGTTGCCAAAGCGAATGTTACAAAGAACAAACAACAGTAAACTGACTGATATACAGTACACCTATTATACACACATACAAACATCAACAACAATATACACATCCTACCATACGAAGAATAATGCCATAATAATAATGTAATGATGTATGCCATGTGATATACAATATTAAATAACTAAATTCTCCCTCCCAATTTAATTCAATTCAATTCAAATAAGCTTTATTGGCATGGTAACGGTACACTTATATTTCCAAAGCAGACACAGATATAACAGACACAACAAATAGACGATAACAAATCAAACTACAATAAACATATCTCGCCCTCTCTCTCTCAATGTCTCTCCTCCCCCTCTCTCTCCCTCTCTATCTGTCCAACTCCTCGGTTTGTGTGTGTGTGTGTGTGTGTGTGTGTGTGTGTGTGTGTGTGTGTGTGTGTGTGTGTGTGTGTGTTGGGGCTTTGTCCTGGCGTGTGTGTACAGCTGTCAGGTAATGAAAGGTGAGTGGGAGAGGAGAGGTGTGTCAGCTCTGAGGACTCTGGGGTCAGCCACTCTCCTTCAGACTGGAGGTGCTGTTTATGTTCACCTTCATAGCAGCATCAGGTACCACCTCCCCACGCCACCCCAACATCAGATATCACCTCCCCACGCCACCCCAACA
Source organism: Conger conger (assembly GCF_963514075.1). Lineage (NCBI taxonomy): Eukaryota > Metazoa > Chordata > Actinopteri > Anguilliformes > Congridae > Conger > Conger conger. The sequence goes on along the minus strand of NC_083760.1, from coordinate 89,347,491 downwards.
TCAGATATCACCTCCTACCCACCCCAACATCAGATATCACCTCCTACCCACCCCAACATCAGATATCACCTCCCACCCATACATCAGATATCACCCCCCACCCCAACATCAGATATCACCTCCCACCCACCCCAACATCAGATGTCAACAATGTGTGTGTGCCCCTTCAAAGAAAATGGGTATATGACACCTCTGGACACATGCAGGCACACACATAAAAGCATGCACACACACCCACCCGCACACACACACCCGTGCACACACAGCCCACACAGACTACCTATCCCCGCTGATCTGAAAACACGTGTGTCTACGTGTTGGTTTCTGAAAGGGGAGCAGGACCTTATTCTGTCAGACTGCCAAGTCCTCCCCACAGAGATTAATTAAAAAAGACTTGTCTGTTTTCACATGCTCCAACACTCCTTCACTCTCTCTCCCTCCATCTTCCCCTTTCTTTTCTCCCTCTCTTGTACTCCTAACCAAGTTAATTAGGGGATGACCCCAAACTAACCAAGGAGACGTACAGAGGTGAATGTTCCCACACACCCTCTTCCTCAAACACGTTCCCACAGCTGCCATGGGGATCCTGCACCACTGCTTTTTAAACTAACACTTGGGAAGGGGGGGGAGGGTGCTGTGGGGTGTGTGTATGTGAGTGTGTGCGTGTGTGTGTGTGTGGGTGTGTGCGTGTGTCATAAACCATTCACTCCTCAGCTCACAGACCTGCTGCATCTCTAAACGCCTCACTCCTTCATTTAAAGTACATCTGAAACCGTGTTCTAAAACCTTTCGCTCTTGAATGTAAAGACCAGTTCCCAAACCTTTACCTCCCCCGCCCCCCCCTCTCCCGCATTAGGGCTCACCCCTGAACCCCTAAATCACTTTACCCTTTGCCTCTGATAACTCACAGCTGGATACCTGTGAATGCTACTAATGTATAACTACAGAATAAGGGCTGGCATTTACAGTGTATATGCTCACATTACAAAAGAATACAGAAAAGTTTTACAGTCTCTCTCGCTCTCTCTCTTTCTCTTTCTCTCTCTCTCTTTCTTCCTCGCTCTTCCTCTCTCTTCCTCTCCAGAGAGCAGGAGCTCAAAATGACTTATAGATCTGCAAAAATAGATCTTCATAATGTCCGAAGACAAGATGGAGGACTTGTGAAGTATTTTTTTTTCCCATGGACACCAGAGAGAGAGGTTTGCTAACATAAAGCGTTGGTGTACAGTAATCACACAGGCTCTGTTTGAGTGATGGGGCCGCGTTATCTGTAATTAGCACGGCTAATCTGAGCACTTCTCAGCCTTTTGCGGGATAAGAAGTTAGCGGTACTCCGATTGTTGAAGGTTGTGGCTGGTGTTCAAAATTGCCTCGCAGATATCTGAAAGGTGGCCGACTGTCTGACACTAATGCGGGAGGAAAGCAAAAGAGTGGCCAGGATTTTACCTAACTTCCACAGGAGTCCGATAAGCACGTAACATGTTAGCGGCAACGCTGAACATTTTACAGCACGAAATCTGCACGGTAAATTTAACTCTAATAGAGTAGCCAACTAAAAGCCAGGACTGGACCCGAATTTGGTTAAACGTAATTACTTTATGGTCAGACATAATTAACATAATTTTCAAGGGAGACTTGGCAAGGATAATTCTCGCATGAAATTCCAATACAAAAAAAAAGAAAAAAAGAAAAAAAAAAAAGCTAATGTTTTACAAATTAAACTATTCAAATATGATATTATTGCACCTTACAAATATGTAAGCCAACACTGAAAGTATTATTTGATCATTGATTGCATTTTATTAGGCCTATACATTATATGCAGTGGTTCTACTGTTGCTATGTCTGATACCAACTTGCGCATAGGCCGACTGTATATCATGTCATTGTTTTCACTGAAAGCTTTAGTTTAAATGATAATATTCGGTTGTCCTTCTTTCATCGAATCTGTTTGACCTCAATAGTGCGGCTGGGAAAGAGGATACCGTTCCTGGAGATCGTAGATTTACCAAGATCTGGGTAATAAACAACACTCTTGGAATCGATAAGTATTGTTCGGGCTTAAGATCCGTATCAACCTAGATAATCAGTGTCCGCGCGACCTTTATGCACACACACACACACACACACACACACACACACACACACACAGTGAATCGTTTCTCCTAGTTAATACCACTTTGTCGAAAGCCAGGTACACACACACACACACACACACACACGCACACAAAAACGTTCACACGAAAACTATAAACAGAATGCAGGACCGGCTTAGCATGCGTCTCGCTTGACTGCAGTCGCGCACACTTCACCAAGCTACAGCGGATCGCGTTTGTACTCGCGGCGTGACTGAGAGGTAAATCCCATCGTAATAATCTTTTCCACACCTCTCTGTTTTTCTCACAGCCGAGGAGACGGGAGATCGACGGCTGACACAACCTGCGCCTTCCCCCAAGATTTCAATTTCCACTTTAAATGGAATCCCCGGCTTTAGAATAAGTAGATAGAAGGGACGTGCCTCAGCCCCTAATTAACATTTATATGACTTTAAGAGGTCGTTAATTAGCTTTTCATTCTGAGCTCGTACTGCGCCAATTAGAAATTCTAAAGGGAAAAAAATAGAAGATGGAAAAAATAAAGAATAGGCGCAAAGCCACCTCAACACTAAACAGACTCTTTTAATGAGTCAAACTGAACATATTCCCTCCCCTGTATTAGACGGTCAGGCCAGGATCCGTCTTAGATAAAGGGATTAGCGCAGAATGGAAATGGATCGGTGGTGGATAGCCCACACCAGGCATATTTTTTTGGGCCGAAATACGACTGAGCTGTCAGCGCCCAGCCGCGAATAGAGCCGGGTCACGAAGCCGCGGCTTCAGAGAGCCAACGGGGTTATCTGGACGAGAGGTTATTGATGGGATTGGCAACTCCTGGGTAAACTGGTGGTATCAAAGGGGGGAGGAAAGGGAGAGAGAGTGAAATGTGTCTTTGCAGCAGTCACCACAGCGACAAGGGTACCCTACCCCCAAAAAAAGCCGCAGGCGAAAACGGGAGAATTATTAACTTTCCGAACACATTCGGAGCGGCGGTGCTCTCTGGCTCGCGCTGCCGGGTTCCCCTGGACAGGAAACCGTTGGTGACAGGCAGTGACGTACTGTAGGCTACTGTAGATATTTATTAGTTTTTTTTTGCTTTCCCTTCGTTCCCAATGGCGAGCCATATCAATCATTTTCAGATGATTGTAGTTTTCGGATTCTGCGCTGCAGTTGTTTAAATAATTTATTTATTTTTAAAGACAAGAAACTGTAACTCGAAACTCGGGTAGAAACTTGCGCGTTATTTCTTAATAATAAACAGCGCGTCTGTTCGGCGGAGGTAGCCGATGAGAGATGTTTTTGGCAAGGCACCGCCCAGATGAAACGGCTGGCGAGGTGGTCGCGCGGTTACTTAGCTCCAGATGGTTTTATTCCTTCAGACAGGTCTGGCGATGCTGCTGCGAGCGCCGTTCTGGCGTGGCGTGGAACCGGCCATAGCAACAGGGACTACAGATTAAAACTGGCATTTGGGCCGGATTCAGACGAGATGAGCACATAATTTCGATTTTCTTTCTTTCTATTCCTTTCTCTTCTCTCATACCCTCTCTCACTCTTTTCCTCTCACTCTTTCTCTCACTTCCTCAAACCCACATGCATTTGCACACACACGTACGCATACACACATGCATGCACACACACACACGTACGCACGCGCACACAAACACACACGCACACACACACACACACACACACACACACACAAAATATCTTTGTGGGCTATTAATGCAGTCACTTTCCAACTTGTGCCCGCAACCAAGGCTAAATCAACCTACAAAGCGTTATTTTCCTTTTGTGCCATTTACAAGGGTGGCACAATACACTCTTCAACAGACATTTTCCAGAGGCAACAAAACCGCCCAACCAACCATTCATCAGTTTGGTAGGGGAAAAACAAAAAAAAAAAACAAACAAACTGATGAATGATTCCCCTCCAACCCCGTCACACCCAAACCTCTGGGCCGCGTCACAGCATGCAGCCACATTCACCCCATCGCGCGTTCCACAGTCCCACCGCTGCTCTCCGACGGGAGACCAAACCCTCCAATCAGAGCAGAGAGCCCCGCGCGCCACGTGACCCGAGGAACGGGACACTGACCTCCGGATCAGGACACATTCCCGTCTCCGGCACAAGAACTCCCTGTACCCGCGTGTCCGGCTTTATTGCCCCAAACCAATTTCCCCTCCGCGATCAATAAAGCACTCGTCCATCCATCCTGTTTATCCGTCCGTCCATCCATCCTGTTTATCCGCCGGTGCGTCTGTGTCTTGTCTATCTACCCCGTGCCCCCTCTCCCATCGGCACACAGAGTACATTTTTAAAATATGAAAAAGCTCATCCAGCCTTCTGTCCTCCGATCTATCAGTGTGTGTACAGCTTCCCTCTACTGTGTCCCTCTACTGAGGATCAGCGCTGGGCTGCTCACTCTGTCGCGAGGCAAACAGACCAACAATAACTAAAGGAAATCATTGGCTGATCAACTCCCTCACATTTAAACTACACAATAAGCCACCAAGAAGGAATACGAGACAAAGTAGTAGACTAACAATTTAACAGAGCAACAATGTAAGATTTACTGTCACTTAGCGGACGCTTTTATCCAAAGTCATTTTTGATCCAATGTGATTTGGGGCGGCCTGTAGCGTAGTGGTTAAGGTAAATGACTGGGACACGCAAGGTCGGTGGTTCCAATCCCGGTGTAGCCACAATAAGATCCACACAGCCTTATTCTCCTGTCTCCTGCTTAGTCTAATCAACTGTACGTCGCTCCGGATAAGAGCGTCTCCCAAATGCCAGTAATGTAAATTTGACTAAGCAGGGGCCAATCACCCCCAAGCACTTGCTCAAGGGCCCAACGGCTGTGCGGATCTTATTGTGGCCACACCGGGGCTTGAGCCACCAACCTTCCGGGTCCCAGTCATGTACCCGAGCCACTAGGATACAGGCTTCGCCCTACAGTTGTAATTTTCAAAACCCCACAGTGATCATAAGGAAACTGATCACTCTCTCCAGTCCCCCTACAGTAACAATGTTCATTACATTATTGCCATTTGGCAGACGCTCTTATCCAGAGCGACGTACAGTTGATTAGACTAAGCAGGAGACAGTCCTCCCCTGGAGCAATGCAGGGTTAAGGGCCTTGCTCAAGGGCCCAACAGCTGTACGGATCTTATTGTGGCTTGACCAGGGATCGAACCGCCAACCTTGCGGGTCCCAGTCAATTTACCTTAACCACTACGCTACAGGCCGCCCCCTCAAACCCCCTCTGAGGCAAGCCCTTCCATGGAGCCCGGTAACCAGGCGACAGGCAGCAGCTGTGTGATTGGCCATTCCCAGCTGCTGCTTCCCTGCACTGTGCATGGGGCACGAAGGCCCAGGGATCTGGAGCTTGGGCAGGTGTGGAAGGGCCACCAGAAAAGACATTAGATTACAGATATTTAGCTGACGTTTTTATCCGAAGCGACTTACAGTTGATCAGACTAAGCAGAGCCAAATCCCCCCGGAGCACCGGGGAGCTACCCTGGGGCTTGAACCAACAACCTTCTGGGTCCCAGTCAAGCCCCTTAGCCACAAGGCCACAGCTGCCCCTATAGATAGACCTCTCTTCTATCTCTGCCATCCTGGTGTCACACTGTCTATCGAGCTGTCCATCTGTCTGTCTCTCTCCCTCGGTCAGTGGCTACCAACCCTGTTCCTGGAGATGTCCTGGTGGTTTTCACTCCAACCTTAACAAAGCACACCTCACTCAACAGCTAGAGCAGGGCTGCCCAACCCTGTTCCTGGAGATCTACTCTCCTGTAGATTGTCACTCCAACCCTAAGAAAGCACACATCATTCAGCAGCTAGAGATTTTGTTGATCCACTGATTAGTACAGATTGGGGCACGGAATTGGGGTTGGAGTGAAAACCTACAGGATGGTAGATCTCCAGGAACAGGGTTGATTACCACTGCCTTGCTGCTAGCTTCTATTACAGCAAGCTCAGTCCTGCTATATAAAGCATGATGCAGTGAGTTTTACTGGCAGCTGCTCTGGCACAGGGAAACTTTCCATCCCTTAACCCCCCCCCCCTGATTAAGTAAATATATTGCTATGTCGATATCGTTCCATCTGTGACTTTAAAGAGATTCACCAGGGCCTCTCTCTACTGACTCAATGGCCCAATCAGTGCGCAATATCAGGTCAAAACCGATTTTGATTGGTGGATTTCACCTAGTTTAATTACGCGGTCCTGTTGCAGCGGTTGACTGAATTTGTTTTAGTCGCAACCACAATTCAATTCAGCTTAGTTCAATTAAATTTATTACAGTTATTTACGTGTACGCGACGTCGGTCTTCATCTTTCATGCTTCATCTTTGTCGGTTTATCTTTCGCGAGTATTTTCTCTGTTCCGGGTTTCTGTCGTATCGCCGCTTTCATTTTCAGATTCTCCGACTCTGACGGTCACCTTCGTTGCCCTTTCTTTCGCTCCCCCATCTTCTTCCCGTCACTCGGTATCGATAAATCAGCGTGGCATTTTTATGTTCCATAATGCAGCTTCTCCCAAGGCTGCTACATGAAAAACCTTTCACCTGGCGTGCCTCCTGCCATTTCGATGCGCGCGATCCCGTTTGAACCGTCTGATCGCCGTGGCAACACCTGCCAATCACAAGTGTACACATTCTCAGGCGGAAAAAAGGTTTTTTTTGTGAAGACTTCGGCACAAACGCGCTGTTCAACTGGTGCTGGTAGCAGCAAGAAAACATGCAATTCAGAAAAAGGGGCAAGGGTTGGTATTCAAAAAAAAAAAAAAAAAAAAACACACACTCAGGAACAATATGTCTGTACACTCACTGAGCACTTAATTCGGTAGACCAGCTTGTTAATGCAAGTATTTAATCAGCGATTCATGTGGCAACAACTAAATGCATAATGACACGGTCAAGAGGCTCAGCTGTTTTTCAGACAAAATGTCAGAAGGGGGAAGAAATGTGATCTTTGACCATGGAATGATTGTTGGTGCCAGACAAGGTGGTTTGAATCTCAGAAACTGATTGTTAAAAAAAAAAACATCCAGTGAGCAGCAGTTCTGACAGGAAGGTGACAGTAACGCAAATGACCACGCACTACAACAGTGGTATGCAGAAGAGCACCTCTGAACACAGAACGCGTTAAACCTCTTAAGTGGATAGGCTACAGCAGCAGAACACCAATAAGTCTAAAAAATAAGTCCAATATATACCTAATAAAGTGCTCACTGAGTGTATTTTCCGTACTGAACTTTTCAAGCACTCTTGTGACAATCGCTTGCAGAGTGTACCCAACTGTACTTTTTTTATGTGATAGCTTTGCTTATATGTCAAGCGTCATGACTTGTTTTTGATGCTCGCTGTGCACTTGAGTGACCGACAGATGGACCCGGACTCCATTTTGTGTCAGTTTGATTTACGGTGTCGCTCTGCCCGGGGAGATGCAGGTGGCCCACAGGTAATAGGGCTGTCACTTTTCGGGAAATCTCTGCCATAAAGATCAATGGCTGACGGCAGGGTCAAAGTGTGTGGCACTCCAGTCGTCACTTCCAAGAAAAGATTTTAAAAAAAATAACTTTTCGATTTGTTAAAAACTTGCTACTTCTCAAGTTGTTACAGAAGAAAAATAGTTTGTTTGGTTAGTTTTACACTATTACGATTATGAAAGGGCTTCAGTGGCTTCTCGATGGTATTTTTTGTGTTGCCGAGAGAATAACGCTGATGCTCTGGGTAAAAGCTTCTGCCAAGCGACTGTAACGTAACGCACCGCCTCTATTCAATGCGAATCCAGTCCCGCTGCCGTTCACCGCTCTGCGCGGGAGCGATCTTGCAAAGCGATCCTAATGTGACGTAATGTTCTCAGTGAAGAGGACACATTTTGTTATTTTTGTGCATAATAATTCATCGCGCGCGACGTAACTGAACCAGGCCATCCGGCTGCCTCGGAGTGACACTTCGCACTCGGGAGTCTAAAGTCTTCAACAAACACGACGGGACGGAGCGTGGCCGTGATTTCACTGAAAATAATCGTCCTGATCTTTTCCTAATCCTGGTCATGCACCCGTCCCGTCTCTGCCGCTAAAGCGTTTCGGTTACCGTGCAAAAAACGGGGGAGAGGTCAGATTTGGGTCGGAGAGAGAGCTCGTATTAAACCGGAGAGAGGCTCGCGGCGCGTTCGCAGAGACGGCCGCAGCGGCCTCCGAACCCGCGGTACCGGAGAAAGGGCTTCACCGAGACCCCTGCAGTCCACGCCCCGCTCAGGACAGCTCCGAGCCCCTTCCCTGTCCTCCTCCTGCCTTCTTTTCATGCGCGTTTCGACCCTGCACGCTGTGAGGTACGCACTGTGCCGGATGTCAGAGCGTTTCCGTAATCCCCCGTTCTGAGACCGGGTTCTTTATTCTCTCTTCGCAGTCGGTGAACGGCTGTGTTTCTCCTGAGATATTATATCTGTCATTTTCAGTTCCACTCCCATTTCATCAAACGAACTGTCACATTGCCTTGAACAAATAAAGCCATTTAGTACATTCAGTATTCCGAATATACACCCGATGAGCACTTTATTAGGTATTTATTAGCCTTTTTCTTTTTGACTTATTGGTCTTCTGCTGCTGTAGCATCTCCACTCAAGAGGTTCGACACGTCGTGTGTTCAGAGATGCTCTTCTGCGTACCACTATTTTGATGTGTCATTATATGCGTTACTGTGACCTTCCTGTCAGTCTGGCCATTCTCCTCTGACCTCTCTCGTTGACAACATGTTTTTGCACCATTCTCTGCAAACTCAAGAAAGCAAATTCCCAGGAGATATTCACACCGCCCTGTCTGGCACCAACAATCATTCCACAGTCAAAGTCACTTAGATCACATCGCCTCCCCATTCTGACATTTGGCCTGAAAAGCGGCTGAACCTCTTCACCATGTCTACATGCTTTTATGCATTTAGTTGTTGCTACATAATTAAATATTTGCATTAACATGCCGGTGTACAGGTCCTCCAATGTCCCTTGAAACGGAACACAATTGTAAGGAGAAAAGGACGTCCCTCAAACTTCATAAAAATATAAAAGAATGTTTATTACAATATCACTTTTTATCCACTTTTCAAGCTTTGCTCAAGAGTGTGTAATACACACAATGGGAGGATGTAGATCATTCCGTGGCACGTATCAAGTAGGCAGTACTGCACTGACCATCCTGCTGTGACTGAATTAGCATGGTCTCGTTGACTGAAGTAGCTCCTGATCTCTCACTCCCCATCTCTATTCTACCATCGTACCAACGCTATTATAATGCTGATAAGAGACCATCGAGGGACCATTCGGCCAGCAGACACAGAGTCTCCCCGACACATCTTTCACAGTCCTGCTATAATGTTCCTCTAAAACTGAACACAGTCCTCTAATTCCCCCCCACACAGTTTCCAACTCAAACTCCTCGAATCGCCCAATCAACCGGAAAAAAAAAAAACACACAGATAGTTTTATTCTAATCCCAGCTGCGACCTGAACTTTAAACATCGCCAAAAACATCATTATCAGGCGTGGCAGTGTGCCAGGACAGTGAAAACACACCCGAGTCTAAGATGTTACAATGACCTGAGGCCGTGTTACTCCACAGGCAGGGAGAAATGAATAAAATATGAGCAGAGAATCAAATAAAATGAGCATTAAAAATCAGCCAGAAATGCCTGCTGGGTGGCTAATCCTGTAAAGGCACTGTGGCCATGTGTAGGATGGGCCCCATGGTCTGCTGTCTGTTAAGGCTCTGTTCCAGTGTGTGGATGGGTCCCATGGTCTGGTATCTGTTAAGGCTCTGCTCCAGTGTGTGGATGGGCCCCATGGTCTGGTGTCTGTTAAGGCTCTGCTCCAGTGTGTGGATGGGCCCCATGGTCTGGTATCTGTTAAGGCTCTGCTCCAGTGTGTGGATGGGCCCCATGGTCTGGTGTCTGTTAAGGCTCTGCTCCAGTGTGTGGATGGGCCCCATGGTCTGGTGTCTGTTTAGGCTCTGCTCCAGTGTGTGGATGGGCCCCATGGTCTGGTGTCTGTTAAGGCTCTGTTCCAGTGTGTGGATGGGCCCCATGGTCTGGTATCTGTTCAGGCTCTGCTCCAGTGTGTGGATGGGCCCCATGGTCTGGTGTCTGTTTAGGCTCTGCTCCAGTGTGTGGATGGGCCCCATGGTCTGGTGTCTGTTTAGGCTCTGCTCCAGTGTGTGGATGGGCCCCATGGTCTGGTGTCTGTTAAGGCTCTGCTCCAGTGTGTGGATGGGCCCCATGGTCTGGTATCTGTTCAGGCTCTGTTCCAGTGTGTGGATGGGCCCCATGGTCTGGTGTCTGTTAAGGCTCTGTTCCAGTGTGTGGATGGGCCCCATGGTCTGGTGTCTGTTAAGGCTCTGCTCCAGTGTGTGGATGGGCCCCATGGTCTGGTGTCTGTTTAGGCTCTGCTCCAGTGTGTGGATGGGCCCCATGGTCTGGTGTCTGTTAAGGCTCTGCTCCAGTGTGTGGATGGGCCCCATGGTCTGGTATCTGTTCAGGCTCTGTTCCAGAGTGTGGATGGGCCCCATGGTCTGGTGTCTGTTAAGGCTCTGCTCCAGTGTGTGGATGGGCCCCATGGTCTGGTGTCTGTTTAGGCTCTGCTCCAGTGTGTGGATGGGCCCCATGGTCTGGTGTCTGTCAAGGCTCTGCTCCAGTGTGTGGATGGGCCCCATGGTCTGGTGTCTGTTAAGGCTCTGCTCCAGTGTGTGGATGGGCCCCATGGTCTGGTGTCTGTTAAGGCTCTGCTCCAGTGTGTGGATGGGCCCCATGGTCTGGTATCTGTTCAGGCTCTGTTCCAGTGTGTGGATGGGCCCCATGGTCTGGTATCTGCTAGGGCTCTGTTCCAGTGTGTTCCAGTCCTAGTTTGGAGGGGGGGGGCAGTGCCCAGGTCCCCCAATAAACCTCATGGAATATCAGCCTCAGCTGTGAGCCCTGTCCATGGTCCTGAATCGCCTGCCAGTCATTGGAATGAATGAAACTCTTCCAGTTGATCCCGCTTCCATCCCCAAAGCAGTTCAGCTCCAATCAACCATGAGCTCATTCGGGGAGGAGAGCTATACATCTCGTCCCCTCACCCCCTACCTCTCCTTACTGTGATAAAGGGCAGTCTGTGTAGAGGAGCCCTACCTGCCGCGGAGAGCAGAACGCAGAGAGCATGTTCTCCTGCTCGCAAAACATATTAACTGCCGCCAGAGAGGAGAAAGAACACCATTACTTTCGGTAATCGAATGCCACTGTGTCTGATCTGGCTTGATTCCGCTCCATGTATATTTTATTCTCTCGCTCGCTCTCTCTCTCCCTCTCTCTCTCACACTCTCTCACTCTCTCACACACACTCTCCTCTCTCCCTCTCTCTCTCACTCTCTCTCTCTCTCGCTTAAAGGAAATACAATAAAGGAATCGTATCCACATTCTCCAAACAAAGATTATTTATTATTTCTAGGCACTTTCCTTCACTGGGTTTATACAGGTATGCATGTTATGTAAATATATATATAGTGCAATCCAGTCATCAGTCCTCCAAATTATGAAAAGTTGGAACAGGGGGGAAGCAGGTGCTAATGGGGGGTTATGTAATAATATTGCAGACATTACATTACATTATTAGCATTTGGCAGACGCTCTTATCCAGAGCGACGTACAGTTGATTAGACTAAGCAGGAGACAATCTTCCCCTGGAGCAATGCAGGGTTAAGGGCCTTGCTCAAGGACCCAACGGCTGCACAGATCTTATTGTGGCTACACCCGGATTAGAACCACCAACCTTGCGTGTCCCAGTCATTTACCTTAACCACTACGCTACAGACAGGCCATCAATCATTGTGACTGGACTACACGAGTGCTGTCTCGCTCAGGAGTGCTGTCTGTCCTGGCCCCACGGTGGTGGAATGACCTCCCGGTGGATGTCAGAACAGCAGAGTCTCTGACCTCTTTCAAGCGCAGACAGAACACTCATTTCTTCAGGCTACACCTTTCCCTCCCTAACTCACCACCATGATTAGCCTTATATATGCCATAGATTGGCACTTATATAGTTGTATAGATATTGGTTTTTTTTTTTTGTATTAGCTATTGTATTGTTGTACTCGGGGTATTCTGTCTGCCAACCATGGTATGCTAGTTTAGAAGTTGATGTATTCTTCAAGGGTTCCGATTGTATCTGTATGGTCACACTAGGACTCGGAACCGTACTGTCCTCTCAGGTCCTCTTCGCACTTGTAGTTGTGTTTGATCTGCACTCCGTTGTACGCCGCTCTGGATAAGAGCGTTTGCTACATGACTTGTAATGTAATGTAATGTAATGTAATGCAACTACACAGCCACCGCGTCAAAGAAAGAAGAACGCCCGTTGTGTGACAGTGCAATCACACTCTCACTGAGGCTCTAAACTACCAGGAGTGACTTAGTGCCGCCCAGGTAAAAGCGCTGTTGTTTGAACAGAGTACATTTTCCTTTGACGCCAAAATGGTGTCAGAACGTCAATGTAGAAAAATGAGGTATTAGGCTATATTTTGCGATTATAGTCATAATTCATTACAAGCGAACGGGGGGGGGGGGGGGGGGCAGAAAGCTCTTCCGAGCTGGACTATAAATACACTCCAGTAAACAGTAAAAAAAAAAAACAACTACAAGAAAACAGGTACTATGTCTTACCCGTAGTGGAAAGAACGGAGCCGGTTGGCTTCCCGGACATTTACATTTGAGCAAAGACTACGATTAGGTTATGAATTCTGTGAATTCGTTTAATTAAGTATTCCTGTTTTTTAAAATGTATTTATTATTCGACACTTAAACTGGAAACGGCATTTGGAAAGCAACCGTGCATGGGTTAAATTGATTGATCGGCTTAATGAAAGTGTAGGCTATGTGGTATCATCAATGCTGGTGAGAGTAAGACATGACGAAACGCAAAGGGATTGCAATTTCAGAAAAATCAATAGGATAATCTTAGCACGGGATAAAAGCCGCGGGAAACCGTTGCCCAGGCGGTTCCGTTGGGATAGCCGGGCAGTCGGGATCGTTCCGCGCCCCAGTGATTTGGATCGGAAAAACGGAATAGCCAAAAAGTGGTTACATCTGTAATGATAGCACAGCTGTCTTCGTTTTCCCCACAAGCCGTTAAAAAAGGTAGCGCCCCGTCCGTTAATTTGACGGCTTCCTTTGAGCGTCGTCGCGAGCTGTCAGTCAGTTTATCAGCCGGCGAAAGAAAGGAGGGGCAGCGCGTGTGTGTGTGAGTGTGTAACTCAGCGCTCAATATTTCACGCTCCTTTTCAAACTGAGACGATCCCCGTTTAGGAAGGGGTAGTTTTCAAGAAGCATCTTTCTTTTTTTAAATAAATTATTAATCTGCAACCATGGTGACAGACACGGGTTAGAACCACCGCGGCGATCGACGCTGGGAACCCCGGACGAAGGGGGTAGTTCACCTACAGCTGCGTTAGTAGCGTCTCCTTTGCAACTAAGCGAGACTATATAGCGGCTGGCCGGGACGCACCTCCTCACTCCACACTCCTCCTGCACTTTGATTCAACGTTGGAGAAACGCGTTTACGCTGGAAAAAAGGGAGGACTACAGCATTTCAGACAGCCGCCTTTAAAAACAACAAAACTAAACTTTGTCAATTGAAGCCAGGCTGGATGTTCGCTCTAAACGGATGTCATGTTTTGGGATTGAGTTTTTATTTGTTTATATATTCATAAATATATATATATATTTTCATCAGCGTTTGCTTTGCAGACCCTAACCGCGGTTAAAGACCATTCTGTGAATCCCAGGATCACTGTTTTTTTTATTGTTTTTTTAGGACAAACAAAAAAAACAAAAAAAAAACACGTTTTTCATCCACTTGAGTACTTTGGTGCCAATACGTTGGAACGCGATGAATGCGCAAACTGGCAACGGAAGATATTTGCACCTGAAGTCTGTTTCGCGTAGCCAATGCCGTCGGTTTGAAAAGCTGCTCTGAAAAAATACTGTCTAAGGAAAAAACAAAAAACACAGCTTCTGAACCATCCCATATATGAAGCACGGTAAGTGTTCTCATCATGCATAGTTCTGCAACGCGTGCTCTTTATTCATGGGGGTGTATTGATATGAGCGTTATCGATTTGGAAAGAAAAACAACCCTAATTAAATAGTTATTGGTGTTACTCTTACTGCTAATTCAGTGCCTCCGCTGGTTTGGATTGAAATTGATCTGCTGAGAGAAGCACTACGATGCGAGTTATAATAAACCAGCAAAAGAAGAGCAGTTGACAGTTTTATTCTGTTGAAAGTTTGAATAACGTTGACACGCATGCTTCATTTAGCGATTAACGCGTTCACATTTAAGCGGCGGTGATCAATGTGTGTGCTTCTTGACTGATCATAATTGCGCACAGTCTCGCGCAGTTCGCTCTTTCTTACTGCGCTCTGTAAAACTCGAAATATGTATATTTTTTTCTATACTGGACATATAGAATTTAGCCAGGCACAAATGAGAGAGAGAGAGAGAGAGAGAGAGAGAGAGAGAGAGAGAGAGAGAGAGAGAGAGAGAGAGAGAGAGCGAGAGCGAGAGAGGCTCAAAAGATGTACAACAGAAGCAACTAACTCGGATCTGACATCCGTGCGTATCCGCAATTAAAATGTGCAGATCATCTGGTCCGAGACGCCTGGAGTCAGACAGGGGTGTAGGTTACGCGCACGTGCGCCGGGCACCACGCAATAATGCGATGTTCTCGAGGTGATGAAGACGGGGCAATAGAGCAGTCTGTAGTCTGTAGAGTATAGCTACGGCCGTGTCGACTGGTCTTACCTTACCTTATCACTTTAGGATATCGTGTTATGCTAAATAGTACCACTGGAAACTCCATAAGATTAATAATAGTTATATGCGTTTCATAATCTTAAATAAATTATGGGACATATTGGATGGATTATTAAGATGTACAGGATGTACTATACGTTATTATTATTATAATTATTATTGTTATTGTTATTATTATTATTATTATTATTATTATTATTATTATTATTATTAGTAGTAGTAGTAGTAGAAGTCATATTAGTATTATTAGATTTAGTCAGTTTTTGCGATAGATTGTGTTTCACAGTCCACTGCCAGCATTACTCCAGAGGGTACAAGCTTGCTGCGAGGTGGAGACTGTAGATCAGTACATGACAGAGCATCTTCTACCTGTTTTCCCTCGCTGGCAGATGGTGCCCCAGAAGCACTGATCTCAGCGCATTGGGCTGAAGCAGTCCTAATTCAAAACTCCATTTCACGCCCAGCTGGGAACTGATCCAGGATCAGGACGGGAGGGCAGCGCGCCTATAGCCTCCAAACGAGGCCACTAATGCAGGCTGACAGGCTCTTAGCTGTGGTGCTAGGTGTAACCGTGGCGATAGGAGCCTAACTGTGGCACTAGGTGTTACCGCGACAATAGGAGCGTAACTGTGGCACTAGGTGTTACCGCGACAATAGGAGCCTAACTGTGGCACCATGGCGATAGGAACGTAACTGTGGAGCTAGGTGTTACTGTGACGATAGGAGCCTAACTGTGGCACTAGGTGTAACCATGGTGATAGGAACGTAACTATGGAGCTAGGTGTTACCGCGACGATAGGAGCCTAACTGTGGCACTAGGTGTTACCGCGACAATAGGAGCCTAACTGTGGCACCATGGCGATAGGAACGTAACTGTGGAGCTAGGTGTTACTGTGACGATAGGAGCCTAACTGTGGCACTAGGTGTAACCATGGTGATAGGAACGTAACTATGGAGCTAGGTGTTACCGTGACGATAGGAGCCTAACTGTGGCACTAGGTGTTACTGTGACGATAGGAGCCTAACTGTGGCGCTAGGTGTAACCATGGGGATAGGAGCCTAACTGTGGCACTAGGTGTTACCGTGACGATAGGAGCCTAACTGTGGCGCTAGGTGTAACCATGGCGATAGGAGCCTAACTGTGGCACTAGGTGTTACCGTGACGATAGCAGCCTAACTGTGGAGCTAGGTATTACCGTGAAGATAGGAGCCTAACTTTGGCACTAGGTGTTACCATGACACTGCCACCATGTTGATAATCACACAGAGGAGGGAGAGAGGGAGATGGAGAAAGAAAGAGAGAGGGACAGATGGAGGGAGAGAGGGAGAGGGAGGACGAGAGAGATGGTGTGTGAAAGAGTGTGTGAGAGAAACAGTCAGGGAGGGATAGAGGGAGGGAGAGAGTGTGTGAAAGGTGTGTCTGTGTGAAAGAGAGTGTGTATGTGTGTGTGAGAGAGAGAGAGACAGAGAGAGAGAGAGAGAGAGATGCCAGTCTCATTGTTTTATATAACACCAGGGCCCATTATGTTTCTTTAGCTCATAACAGATCCAATTTGGATTTGTACAGGGGAAATTTACCCATAATGAACACTTTTATTCTGGGACGCTTAATTAATATACTGTTAGTACAGTACAGGGGAGGATAGAGAGTGAGACGGAGGGAGAACGAGAGAGAGAGAGAGGGAGGGAGAGAGTGAAAGAAAGAAAGAAAGAAGGGAAAACTCAACTCAATGACCATGTACACGAAGACCAGAATGATGTGCTAGCCCTGTTTTTTCCTCCAGAGTGTCAACATACATATACACTCACCAAGCTCTCTATTAGGCATTTATTAGACTTATTTTTGGTCTTCTGCTGCTGGAGCCTATCCACGCAAGAGGCTTGATGCGTTGTGTGTTCAGAGATACTCTTCTGCATACCGTTGTTGTGATGTGTTACTGTCACCTTCCTGTCAGCTCATTGACAGGAAGTCTGGCCACTCTCCTCCGAACTCTCTCATTAACGACACATTTTTGCCTGCAGAACTGCTGCTCACTGGATGTTTTTTTTGTTTTTTTTCCACACCATTCCCTTCAAACTCTAGCTACTGGTGTGCGTAAAAATCCCAGGAGATCTGCAGTTTCTGAGATAATCAAACCACCCTGCCAACAGTAACAATTCTTCCCCATTCTGATATTTGGTCTGAAAAACATCTGAACCTCTTGACCATGTCTGCATGCTTGTATCCATTTGCTGCAACATGATTGGATGTGGAGACATAAAGAGGGAGCCAGGTCCTTGGCTCTCATCCCAAAAAACAATCCCAGCCCCTCCCACCCCACCACATGAAAAAAAGGCATATGGAATGATACAGGCTGGGAAACCACAGCGGACCCACTGACAAAAGATGTTTTTTCCCCCTCGCTTCTTCTAAAGGCAGCTGGAGATGCAGTCATTCTGGATGCGCTCTAGTTTCTCTTTTTTCCTGCAGAGAGAGAGAGAAAGAGAGAGAGAGAGAGAGAGAGAGGGGGAACCTTGGTGCTCACGGTCGTGTCTGGGGGCCACCCCGAGTGGCACTCTGCACTCTGCCGTTTCAGGGACGGACGCTCCAGAGTGCCTCTGGCCTTTGTGTGTGTGTGTGTGTATGTGTGTGTCAGCTGGTCCACTGTTCTCCTCAAGGCTCTCACTGGCACTAAACCAGCGGTCCCCATTAGCATAGCATAATATAACGGGCATTCAGTCCAGCAGCACTTGTCTTTTCCCAGCACTAAAGTGTACCTACTGCTTCGTTTACCTATAATAGTGTGTTGTTTTGCTGACTCTTTTTTCCGAAGTGATTAGACTAAGCAGGGGGGAGCAAAGTGGGGGCCAGGGGGCTTGAGCCCTCAACCTCCCGGGTCTTGAAAACCCCCAGAGCTTCTGCCTCCGCTACACGACCTGGCAAGCTATTCCACACCGCGATGTTGTAAACTCCAGCTCCAGGTGCAGGGTGGGGGGTTCTACGATGATGTCACAGTCATGTGATCATCGCCGGTAATACACCTCCGGGGAGTCGTAGACAGAAGCCACATTAATCCTGCAGGCAGCATCTTAGCGGTGTGCGCAAAATTAAAAGTTCACCTTTACATGATACATTATGTCTTATGTCTTTATTGCTGAGTGGATTACGCCCCCCCCCCCCCCTTTTCCTCTGGGTGCCTGGGCTCATTGTCCTCATGCACACTGGTTTTGGGCAGTGCAGGGGACTCCCATCATACAGAATGGACACTGTGTTCATTTTTCCTCATCCTTTGCCTCATCGTAGAATGGCCAGGTAGAATGGTACGCACCTGACGCACACCTGGGACACAAACAC
The DNA here is from genome assembly GCF_963514075.1 of Conger conger. Classification (NCBI taxonomy): domain Eukaryota; kingdom Metazoa; phylum Chordata; class Actinopteri; order Anguilliformes; family Congridae; genus Conger; species Conger conger. Next base: position 89,329,220 of record NC_083760.1, on the reverse strand, counting down.
AGGTGTGTAAAAGGTAGAGCCTGGAGTGGTCTATACGCAATGCCACAGCGCACTCAGTGAATTTATACAGCCTTCCCTGGGGGGGTGCTCCACAAAAGCAGGATTACAGAGCTAGCTGGATAACTGCGCGAGCAACTGAGTAATACCAAGAACAGCTCTTTTTACTTCAGTCCGTGTTCCAGATATGTGAGGGTTCCGGGTTTTACCTGCTGCACTTATGTTTTGAGGTAGTCCACTGATACAGAAGGGGGGAACTCTTGGTCCCCTCCTCACAGTGCTGGCCCCAGCCTTCAAGGAGCCCTACGCAGGTTTAGAATTGATTTGGGAGCCCCTCTAATCAGACCAGGGTCACAATACACAATTGTTTTTGGATTCAAGCACTTTCCTGTGCTCGATTGATATTACCTGGTGCAACTGAGCCAACCAAGAGGAGCGGATACACTAGGTTACAATACGCCAGATGGGCCTTAACCTGACATGCACGTCTTTGAGTGTGGGAGGATGCCGGAGTACCCACAGTAAACCTATGCGAACACGGGGAGAACGTGTAAACGCCCATGCAGATTCATTCCCGGAACCTTCTTCTTGTGAGGCGACAGTGCTAACCACCCGGCCATCATGCCACCCAGGACTTTGTTTCCCAGGTGGGGGCAGAGGGCAGGGAGGAGGAAGGGAGGGGCGGAGGGAGGGAGCGGTGGCCTTGGGCGATCAGACGATGCGATCAGGCACGGCGACCGCAGCCTGGACGGGGTAGGACTGGAGCGGCATACCAACGAGCCTGAGGCCTGGGCCGAGCCTCCCGCTGCAAAGGCAATCACAGGCCCTCCTGTCCTGCACAGAGGAGAGGAAGACCACTGGACCACAGGACGCCCCGTCCTAAAGACCAAACACACTCAATCACAGGCCATCTTGTCCTGCACAGAGGAGAGGAAGACCACTGGACCACAGGACACCCCGTCCTAAAGACCAAACACACTCAATCACAGGCCATCTTGTCCTACACAGAGGAGAGGAAGACCACTGGACCACAGGACGCCCCGTCCTATAGACCAAACACACTCAATCACAGGCCATCCCGTCCTACACAGAGGAGAGGAAGACCACTGGACCACAGGACGCCCCGTCCTAAAGACCAAACACACTCAATCACAGGCCATCCCGTCCTACACAGAGGAGAGGAAGACCACTGGACCACAGGACGCCCTGTCCTATAGACCAAACACACTCAATCACAGGCCATCCCGTCCTACACAGAGGAGAGGAAGACCACTGGACCACAGGACGCCCCGTCCTAAAGACCAAACACACTCAATCGCAGGCCCTCCTGTCCTGCACAGAGGAGAGGAAGACCACTGGACCAGAGGACGCCCTGTCCTATAGACCAAACACACTGGACCAGCGGATGCCCTGAGGACAGTGAGAACCCAACCCTCCCCAAGCCCCACACCGGGCTACACGCAGCGCTCTTAATCCAGAGCTGAGGATTGCCATCAGATTTCCCATTTTCTGTGTTAAATTCCGTCGGCTGTTGCATCAGGTAGGTGCACAGGTTTCGTGTGAAAAGGCCCTCTTCTTCGTGTGAAAAGGCCCTCTTCGGCGATATTCATTGAAATTCTTGTGAATTTCTTGTGGACGGAATAATCTAAGGGGATTGCAGTGGGTCGGGGGGGGGGTCTCGTGAATGATGGCTCAAAGGCCTGCCTGAGATCTATGGCTTAAGGCCAACTGTTTGGAATCGATCCCGTGGTTTTAGAGCGAGCTAACGGATTATAAAAGGTGTACAGTGACGTGATGCTTTTGTCTAGTTTCGTTTCTGATCAGGCGATTTGATGATTTGATGATGTTACGATGACGTTTGAACAGTCTGATAAACATCAAAAGGGAAAAAAGGCAAAGAAGCAATAACAGAAGGGCCTTTTATCCACCAAGATTCGGAGGTTAAATATGTCAATATAGACATGTTTATCTCCTGTGTGCTTCAGAAGAAAGATGAGCAGCACTTGAGTTTCCGTCTTTTAGAAGTCTGGAGTCGCCGTTCTCCCGTCGAGGTTATTAAAGATGCGGCTTTGACGCAGCGCTGCTAAAAGGTTGTTTTCTAATTTTCTTTTTTTTGCACCCCTGAGACACTCGTTTCTAATTTAAATTCCAGAACAGGAATTCAGATGCGACTCCAAAGTCACGGTCCCAGTCTGCCGGAATTCTCAGCGTTTTCGATTAGTTGTGGCATTCTATGAAATTCTATTAGGTTCGTTTTTACCGGCGTGGCGCTTTTCACGGAGCCGTGGTCACGGAGAAACTTTCCAGCCAAACGGGAAGATTGGGAAAACCCAGAAAAGGGTGAGAAGTGCCGGACTCCCCCGGGGGAGAGGAGAGAAAAAAGAAATGCTGGAACAGCAGTGAGAACATCATCTCAGCTGGGGAAGGCATCCAGTGAGGAACCCAGCTGAGAGGCCTGGAAGGTGTGTCGTAGAGCGGGATTACGGAGACCTGGAACAGCTCTTTTTACCTCAGGTCATGTCACAGATTAGGGAGGGTTCTGGGTTTTACTCAGTGCAGTTATCCAACAAAGTCAGTAATCCTGCTTCATGATACCGTGCCCTGGTGTGGCTGCCTAGAGCCTAGTGGCTAAGTTCTTAAACTGGGGGCCCATAAGGTTGGTGGTTCAAACACCAGTGTAATTAAAGCTTACCCTTAACCCCAAATTGCTACAGGGGCTTAGTCTAATCAACTGTAAGTCACTTAGGATAAAAGCATCAGCTAAAAAAACGAATGTGACGGTGTCAGTAGTTTAAGTTCATTAAGGCTAAATGCTAATAGCAGCATAATGCAGATGACATTATTGGGCATGTAATCATAGTGGTTGTGGCTTTGGAGAGCGAGGTAGCCAAGGTAGGGAGGAGGAAGGATGAATGTTTCAGGTTTGAACCTTCTCTGAAATGCAGGAGTTACCTATACATTTAAAAGAAAGTACCTGAAAATATTGCCAACCACCCCCCCCTCCCCACTATCCCCGAAAGCAGGCAGCCAAGAAGTCCCAATGGAACCAACTCGGCACAAAAATTCCGCTGCTTTTAGCATGCAAAGATAATCGACTTTTAAAAAAAAGAGCTGCCTTTGCATCTTGACATGGCTTGCCCTCACCCGTCTCGATAGCACGATAGCACATTGCTCACAGCGCTACCCTCCTCAACAGGGGGATCGGGGCAGGTGGCTGTCTGCTTTGCATTCTGCTAGCGGCTGTTGCCCATTTGCTCAGTTTTGATTTGCGATTGATTGCGTTTTGGCAGGATTACGCTCTCGCGCGCGGCTAATCAGCGGCACTACAAATTGAACCCGGCGTAAAACCATAATTAACTTCTGACGAGTAGGACGAGTTCCCATTAAGTTTGCGAGATTGTAAATCTCGGCTGATAGATTGCGGGCCAGCAGCTCTGCTAAAGCACGTTGCGATCCGACGTGGCGAAGGCGGGCCGTAAGGTCTCGGAGCGCGAACGCGAGGAGACAATTACCGGCCGAAAATAACGGTGTGTAATTACAGACCTTAGGGGAAAACCTCTCTCCCGTCTGCTGACATTTACATTTTGTTACTGCTTCAAACCGTCAGGCAGTCAGAAGGGGACCACGTCAGAGCTGATCTGTGCCAGTGTGTTCTCCGCCTTATAGATCCCGGCGCGTTAAATCTGATACCGCTCCGATCCCGCCCCTGTCTGAGGTAATACGCTTCACGCTCCGAGTCCTGGAACAGCTTGCACGGTGTACCCATTAGATCCCAGTCCAGGAATGTTGCCCGTAATAAGTTATGATTTGTGAGTTTCCACTCTCTCTCTCTCTCTCTCTCTCTCTCTCTCTCGCTCTCTCTCTCTCTCTCTGTTTAAAGACAAACCTGATTAAAATCTGTTTAAAGACAAACCTGGTTAAAACCTATTTAAATAGGAAGCTGAATAAAACCTGTTTAAAGAGAAAGCTAGTTAAAACCTGTTTAAAGTGAAACCTGATTAACACCTATTTAAAGAGAATCCTCATTAAAACCTGTTTAAGGAGAAACCTGATTAAAACCTGTTTGAAGATAAACCTGATTAAAACCTGTTTAAAGACAAACCTGATTAAAACCTGTTTAAAGACAAACCTTATTAAAACCTGTTTAAATACAAACCTGAATAAAATCTGTTTAAAGAGAAACCTGATTAAAACCTGTTCAAAGACAAACCTGATTAAAACCTGTTTAAAACCTGTTTAAAGAGAAACCTGATTAAAACCTGTTTAAAACCTGTTTAAAGCGAAACCTGATTAAACATCAGTCAGACTGCAGAGCAGATGGCCAGAAGGCACTGGGCTTATTCAGTAACTTCGGCTCGTTGAAGGAGGGATTTTATTTTCATTGTTGGGGGGGAAACAGCACACAGTGTACTTTCTTCATTGACTTACCACAGCGAGTTCATAAAAGTGAAGCATCTTTATTTTCCTTCCTCTCTCCCTCTCTTTCTACCTCTCTATCTCTCTCCCTCTCTCGCTCTCTCCCTCCCCCTCACCCTCTCTCCTTCAATTTCAGTTATTTTCCTTCCTCTCTCTCTTTCTACCTCTCTCTCTCCTCTCCCTCTCTATCTCTTTCTTTCTCTCTCTCCCTCTCTCTCGCTCTCCCTCTCTACCTCTCTCTTTCTCTCTCTCCCTCTCCCTCTACCCCTCTCTCTACCTCTCTCTCCCCCTCTCCTTCAATTTCAGTTATTATCCATCCTCTCTCTATCCATCTATGCCTCTCTCTTATTCCCGATCCATCTCCTTCCTTCCCTCCCCCTCTCACTGTCTCAAGGTCTCAATCCCCCAGCCATGTGTATTGCTGGCTGTCTTGTTCCTGCTTTCCGCTCTGCCTAATAAAACATTGACTAGTGACTTATGGTTCATGACTGGGACCCGGAATGTTGGTGGTTCAAGCCACGGTGTAGACATGATAAGATCCGCACAGCTGTTGGGCCCTTGAGCAAGGCCCTTAACCCAACATTGCTCCAGGGCGGATTGTCCCCTGCTTTGTCTAATCAACTGTAAGTCGTTTTGGATAAAAGTGTCAGCTAAATAACAAATAAATGACATCACAAGGGTGATGATGTCGTTGTGCCAGTGTGGCCTGCAGTCTACGTACCCACTCGGTTTCAGAGACATTTCAGTCCAGAGGTTTTGCAATTAATGCTGTTTCCACATTACTACAAAGAATTCTGTGGTTTCCTTGACAGCAGATCTGCTGAGTTTGTTAACCATGATGGCGCTTTCAGTTAA
>NC_083760.1:89306452-89318952 GCF_963514075.1 Conger conger | reverse complement strand
CAGGGTAAGTACTCCGCTCGAGGGCACTGCGATCGTCTCCCACCTGGGAATCAAGCCTTCGAACCGGACTACCGAGCTCGATTTCCACACCGCCGCGCAACACGACAGCCCCGAACGATGTGTCAACCCGCACTGCGGCTACAAGGCTGATCAGTGTCAAGTCAGGATGTGACCACTGTTCTACCCACGATTATAGTGTTTTATACTCATCAGATTACCAATGCCAAAAATAATAATAATTCTGCCCCACTAATTGGCGTAATATCCACTTGCATGACCAACATTGATTAGTGGTCAAACCAACGTCATTTTTTTGGTTGGTCAAACATTTGATCATAAAACATTTCTGTTTGGTTGGTGGCTGCAGATGTTCCATATATCTAGATCCTATCCTGTTGCAAAGCTGAGCAAACTATTTAGAAACTATTCACAAACTATTCACATCAGAGAATCAAGGCAGACTTACTCAATATGACATTTGAGCTTTTAGCCCCAAAAGACTCACACAGAATTGTACATCAAAAGTGTGGTGACTTAAACACATGAGAAGTGGGGGGAAGGCGTGGGGGGGACAAGGTGGGGGGGGGGTGGTTGGCATGGAGGGTAAATGATGGAGTGAGCGTTTGCTGACTGCTGAAGAACTCCTCGCTTAAAAGGAACAGGGCAATGAGTGAAAGTGCAGAATCAGAAGAGGAAGAGAAATGGGTTTCTTTCACAGAGTAATTTACGGGCACTCCTATTGGTTGGCCTGGGGAGGTGACTCAGTGTCTGGGATTCTCACAAGGAGAAGTGGGGTGGGGGGTGGGGGTGTTTTAGTCTGTAGGTGAAACTGCAGAAATCCCACAGTAAGACACGGGAGCGATATAGTGCGTAGGCCAAAGCTACTCCAGGTACTCCAATCCACTCCAGGTCCTGAGGGCTGCAGTGTCTGCAGGTATTTGCTCCTACCGTGCGCTACACCGCCTGATTTCACTAATAATTGGACCTGCTTGGTTCCGGAGGTAAGCTCATTCGTGAAATAAGGTGGTGTAGGGCACGGTAGGAGCAGATACCTGCAGACACTGCGGCCAGCAGGACGTGGAGTTGAGTAGCACTGCAGACACTGCAGGACGTGGAGTTGAGTAGCACTGCAGACACTGCAGGACGTGGAGTTGAGCAGCACTGCAGACACTGCAGGACGTGGGGTTGAGTAGCGCTGCAGACACTGTGCAGGATGTGGAGTTGAGTAGTACTGCAGACACTGTGCAGGACGTGGGGTTGAGTAGCGCTGCAGACACTGCAGGACGTGGAGTTGAGCAGCACTGCTGTAGGCAAAGCAGCAGAATTCTCACAGCGGGAGGTGGGGGTGATTTTGTGGAATGACCAGGTGAGGAAGTGATGTCATAAGCACTGGGTGAGCTGATGTCATAATGACAGGGTGAGGGGGTGATGTCATAATGACAGTGAGGAGGTGATAATGACAGGGGGCAGAGAGGTGGGGTACTTACCAGTTCAGCTTGCTGAAAAATAACAATAACAAAAATCTTAAAATATGATCATATGTCGTGTGCTGGTTTTTTGTTTTCACCTTAAACCAATTCATACCCAAGAAGCCAGGTTAGGTGAGGTGAGCTACCTGTGCAATGGAGGAAAAGCTCTAATTGATTAAGTGCTGAATGTGTAATAAGAAAAACCAGCAGACCCTGCGGCTCTCCAGGACCGGGAATCAAGATCACTGGCGTAGTCCCTTCCCTTTTTATGTTTTACAGTCCTGTTAAATGCCTCAAAGCCAGCCCTCTAAATACACACGGCAGGCAGGGTTTTATGGGTAAGAGAGAGTGAACTTGATTGATGTTCACCCTTCACGGGCCATCGGGGGTTCTCCGGTGGTTGGCGGAGCGTCTAGGACAGCAGATCCGGCCCTCGAATCCAGATCCGCCTTTTCTTTTCATCCAGGTAATTAACTGGAAAATTAAGTGCTACTGATTGGCCAGACTGTCTCCAATCAGGTAAAGGGAGGGGCAGAAAAACCAGCAGTTCTCTGAGCCGATTGGACGATGTCTGCTCTGTAAGAGCGCTGTCCAATCAGGTGCCACGGAGGGCTGAGAGCACAGGTACGGGTTTCCATTCCAAGCTATGACCACACCAGCTAATGAACCGATTAACTAATCACTACTTATCACAACTTCAGCCAGAGAGGAGGGAAGTATTTTAGTGAAAAACAGCAGGTGTCGTGATTGGTTGGAATGAACACACCTGCGTGGTGCATGATTGGGCAGCCCTGCTTTAGAGGAAGGGGGGGTGGTTTTATAGCCCAATCTGGCCAAACTGGCGTTTTATAGCCACTGTGATCTGCGGACCACAGACCAATGAAGCCCTTATGCTAAAGCCATAGATCAGCGCATGGTGAAAGATTTACCTCTGGTCCATACTGCATAGAACTCACCATTAAATCACAAATAAAATTTGGTATATTTATAGTTTTTATGACGTTATGTTCTACAGCAGGGCTGCCCAACCCTGTTCCTGGAGATCTACCATCCTCTAGATTTTCACTCTGACCCCAACAAAGCCACACCTCATCCAACAGCTAGAGCAGGGCTGTCCTGTCGTGAATCGTCCGGTGTGCTTTGTTAGGGTTGGAGTGAAAATCTACAGGATGGTAGATCTCCAGGAACAGGGTTGGGCAGCCCTGCTCAGCAGCATGGGGAGAAAAAAATAATTTTAAAAGATATGAATTAAAGTGGATGTTTACATGATATCCCCTTGTTTACATATTTATATTGTTGTTTATTTGGCTGGTGTTGTGATGGATTATGATTACAGTTTGATGAGCTTGTTGTGCGAGCATCGCGGCGCGCTAATTAGCGTGTCTGTCGGAGAGGCGGGGAGTCCGGGTCGGGCCGGGGTGTGACACAGCTGGGCGGTGGGAGCGCATTCGCGGGAGCGGAGAGCCTGCGGATCGGACCGCACGCAAACGGAGCGCATCGCGAATCGTGAAAGGGCGGCGGCTTTTAATGATCAATTTTCAGCCGTCTCGTTTAATTTCCAGGCACGCCCAAGCGAAAACCTCCCCGTTTAGCGATGTTTCTCTTTTAATCTCGACGGCTGGAAAAACGTGCCCTGCGAGAGATGCCCGCCTCTCACCCCTAGAGCATGCTGGGATAGGTTCCGGCACCTCCTGCGATCCTGACTGTGGAGATGAGCAGGTCAGATAAGGGATGGATGCTGGATGTTGCAAACGCTTTTTAAAGTATCCTGGCCACCTTGGCAAGGCAGTGTTTTTATTTATTTTGCAGCTTGGTATTGGAACATGTTATAGGAAATTACAAAAGTGTACCTGCTAATTCGATTTGTGAAGTTCCAACGTTTATTTAATTTTCTTTTGAGCCGTAACTGAATCGTGTAGCCATTGTTTTTATTTACTGTATTCTCATTTTAATGTTGTCTCGCTGTGTGCTTCTGTATTTTAATTTATATATGCTGCGTCATTGACCAGGCCAGGAAATCTCATTACATTTACATTTTATTTAGCGGACGCTTCTATCCAAAGCAACGTACAAATAGGGCTTTCTCTCGGATGAACAAACGACGAATGAAAATGTAAAAAAATAAAATCTCTCGCGATCAAGCTCAGACGGAAGGAACCCATCACTGGCACTCCGGGAGTGAATTCGCCCGCACCTGTGCGTCGCGTTGTCCCGCGTTATTTTCCTGGCTGCTCGTTTTGAGGCACCGGCGGGGGCGATTGCTGAGGCAGTTCCCGCTAAGCACCTCCGCTCGCAGGTACAATAGAGACCGTGGCCCACCTGGGACGCCAGCGGCTGCAGCTCCTGAGTTTTTAAAAAAACCCACTTCCTGGGCCCGTCGGGCCGATTAGCAGGAGCCGCGGTCATCGAAACAGGGGGGGGGGGGGCGTTTGGGACCGAGAATTTTGAAGAAGGAAAAAAAAGAAAGCAACCTCTCGCATTCACATTCGCCACCTCCTGGCAGTAGTACTCTTTTTTTTTTTTTTTACAACCTTTGCCGCTTGTTCACTTGCCGTAACTACGCACGACCACAAGAGCTCTAGTGATCATTGCTGTTGCGATGTTGACATGCTGCGAGTGACGTCTTGCCTAATGTCGGTAATGTCGCCATAGAAACACCTCGGCGCCTCAGCATTCCCTCTGATGAATAGCTGATCAGAATTAACTGATTTTTTGGAAGCAGACGACCTCCCTACTGAAGAAATGCAGCTCAGGCCACGTTTTGAAACAGCTGGTAGCTGGTTGACCCAGCTCCCAGCTCGACATGGTTTAAGCTAGTTGACCAGTTCAGACCAGCTCCAAGCTCGACATGGTTTAAGCTAGTTGACCAGTTCAGACCAGCTCCAAGCTCGACATGGTTTAAGCTAGTTGACCAGTTCAGACCAGCTCCAAGCTCGACATGGTTTAAGCTAGTTGACCAGTTCAGACCAGCTCCAAGCTCGACATGGTTTAAGCTAGTTGACCAGTTCAGACCAGCTCCAAGCTCGACATGGTCTAAGCTAGTTGACCAGTTCAGACCAGCTCCCACTTTGACATGGTTTGACCGGTTCAAGCTATGTTTTGAAACTGCTGGTTGAACTAGCTGGTTAACCAGCTTGGCCATGCTTGTTGACCAGCTCATACACAGCTAGAGCCTTTATGACCAGCTTAACTAGCTAGATTTTCAAGATGGTCAAGCTGGTATCGCTGGATTTTACAGCAGGGCCTATGGTACCGGTCTCAGCACTAACTGTATGCGCTAACCCAAGTGCTAACTCAAGACTAGCATAGGCACATTGATAATAACATAGGCATATTAGCAATAGCATAGGCACATTGACAATAACATAGGCATAATAGCATAGGCACGTTGACCATAACAAGGGCACATTAACAATAGCAAAGCCACATTAGCATAGGCACATTAATACTCTAATATATTAGACACATTGAAAATAGCATAGACACTAATCTAATAGCGTCTACATAGTATCCATTTGTACAGTAGTTCTAATTAGCACAGCGCCCTAATCTAATATTACACAGCCCCCTAATCTAACAGAAGGATATGCTGTACACATTAACAATAGCATAGGTACATCACCAAAGGCACATTAATAAAAGCATTGTCACATTAACAATAGCACAGACACCTTAACAATGGTATAGTAATGTCATTAGTCTCAGTGCAGAGAGAGAGATGGAAAAATAGTGCCGTTAATGCAAGGTTAGCAAACACAGCACAGTCAGAGAACAGAGCATTCCCCAAAAGAACAAATAATTAAATATAATAATGCATATCCAGGCTAAAACAATTGACCATACATAACCCCAACCCCCCCTTGTCCTTCCACAGCAGTTCACTATGCAGGAAAAAAACAAGTTAATGTTGCTTCCCATGCAATGAACAGTAAGAATCCCATCAATATCCCATCAATCTTTTAACAAAATAAAAAAAATGTCCCCAGAAAAAAGATATCCAAAAAATGTACACAAACTCCACCATCTCTTCTTTCCAGTAGGGTTTTGGGTGACTTTCACTTCTGTTACTCTGTAGAGTGTCTTTGTGACAGTTTTCTGTAAAAAAAAACATGACTATACAAATAGAATTGAGCTGACTGGATTTGACTTGACTTTTACATTGCATTAATGGCATTTGGCAGATGCTCTTATCCAGAGCGACATACAGTTGATTAGACCGAGCAGGAGACAATCCTCCAGGGCCTGGAGCAATGCAGGGTCAGGGGTCTTGCTCAAGGGCCAAAGGGCTGTGCGGATCGAACCACCGACCTTGCGTGTCCCAGTCATGTACCTTGACCACTACGCTACAGGCCGCCTACAGATACAAGCATTTACTTCTTGACTTGACTTCCACAAAGGAAAGCCGCATCCATTTCAGATGAGGGCTATTTTATAACCAGGCCAGAGGGATCAGCGCTTCCTGATCTGCAGCTACCGGCAGCCATTTAACCTTTCTCGAGCGGCTGAATTCCTGCCTTCTAAATACTGACCCGCTTCCTCTCTCTGGTAAGCCTCACCTGAATCTTAACGGGCTAGTGCATAGTTTAATTCCAGTTTAATTTCAATCAGAAAAGACCATACAAACATAAAAGCCTACAGTATGTGACTGTACCACAGTACCACACTGTATCCTCATGGGGGTGGTAGTGTAGTTTAAGGCAGGGATCATGACATCTGGCCCTCAAATCCAAAACCAGCCCTGCTTTTCTTTTTCGACCAGGTCATTAACTGAACAATTAGTGTGACGGATTGGTCAGACTGTCTTCACACCTGACTCCCAGGTAAAGGGAGGGGGAACACACCTGACTCCCATGTAAAGGGAGGGTGAACACCTGACTCCCAGGTAAAGGGAGGGTGATTAGACCTGACTCCCAGGTAAAGGGAGGGTGAAAACACCTGACTCTCAGGTAAAGGGAGGGGGTCACACCTGACTCCCAGGTAAAGGGAGGGTGAACACGCCTGACTCTCAGGTAACGGTTGGAGAACTCCTCTTTGTAAGGTTGTAGATTTGATTCTCCAGTAGAAAATGGCTGCGGTCTCCCTGAGAAAGCTCCTCTACCCAAATTACTACAGTATACAGTATAACGAGCTGCATAATATTGATTTTATGTAAATTGTGAAAGTTGTATAAGTCTGGATAACAGTGTCTGTGAAATCCTAATAATACAGGGGCATAACCCTGGTCCTGGAGGGTTGGCATTCCTCTTTTTAGTTTTAGTTTTAGTTTTCTGACAGCTCTATGAACTCCGCCGGCTCTCTCCTGTACTCCAGCACGGTTGCAGTCGGCGGCTGTAGCCGGTGCTCAGACAAACGTGAGATGAAGATACGATTGAGCTAATTAAGAGCAGACGTCGGCACAAAACTCCTGAAACGGATCGGCTCTTGCTGAGCTTTAATGTAAACGCAATCTCCTGGAGGTCTACTTGGACAGGAGCGTGTGATCTTCATTCCTGGACCTGGAGAGCCGCACGGAGTGCTGGGGTTGGTAACCCTGGTCCTGGAGAGCCGCAGGGTGTGCTGGGGTCCTCACTCCTGGTGCTGGAGAGCCGCAGGGTGTGCTAGGGTCTTCATTCCTGGTCCTGGAGAGCCGCTGGGTGTGCAGGGGTCAGTAACCCTGGTCCTAGAGAGCTGCAGGGTGTGCTGGGGTCCTCACTCCTGGTTCTGGAGAGCCGCAGTATGTGCTGGGGTCCTCACTCCTGGTCCTGGAGAGCTGCAGTATGTACTGGGGTCCTCACTCCTGGTCCTGGAGAGCCGCAGGGTGTGCTGGGGTCCTCACTCCTGGTCCTGGAGAGCCGCAGGGTGTGCTGGGGTCCTCACTCCTGGTCCTGGAGAGCTGCAGGGTGTGCTGGGGTCCTCGCTCCTGGTCCTGGAGAGCTGCAGGGTGTGCTGGGGTCCTCACTCCTGGTCCTGGAGAGCCGCAGTATGTGCTGGGGTCCTCACTCCTGGTCCTGGAGAGCCGCAGGGTGTGCTGGGGTCCTCACTCCTGGTCCTGGAGAGCCGCAGGGTGTGCTGGGGTCCTCACTCCTGGTCCTGGAGAGCTGCAGTGTGTGCTGGGTTTTGTTTTCACCTTAAAATCAGCAACCAACCCAGACTCAAGAAACCAGATGAGGTGAGTTTCCTGTGTAACCGACTGCTTGCATTGATCGATGGAGTGCTGAGTGAGTAACAACAAAAGCCAGCACGCCCCGCGGCTCTCCCGGAGCAGCAATGAATGACATCTGTCCTGGGAAAACTAAGTTGCTGCATGTAGGCCAGTAGAGGGCACTGTAACGGACTGTGATATAACTGCGCTGTCCAAGCTGTTGTCCACTTTATGTGAGCCTCAACTCAAAGTTGTGTTTCATTCTTATTAATCACTTGGACCCTTTTGGAAGAATATGAGTTAAACCAGAGTTGCCAACTGTCAGGGCTGTTTTGGCGTGAGATTAAATGCTCCCCTCCGAAATAAATTGTATTTTAGCGTGAGGTGCATCGCCCTCAATATAAAAAAAATCACAATGTGATGGCATTCAGCCTCTGTCTCACACCGTCACATTGGGTCCTGGCCCAAATAATCCGCTGTGCATGTATATCAGGCATTATGTTAGCGGATGCTCTCTGCAGCTATCCAGGAATTTGACAACTTCTTGAGTTCATAGTATCCATTTATACAGCTGGTTATATACAGAAGCAAGCCAGGTTAAGTGCCTTCCTCAAGTGCTAATCTAATATTGCATAGCCCCCTAATCCTATATTACACAGCCCCCTAATCTAATATTACACAGCCCCCTAATCTAATATTACACAGCCCCCTAATCTAATATTACACAGTCCCCTGATTTAATATTACACAGTCCCCTAATTTAATATTACACAGCCCCCAATACAATATTACACAGCCCCCTAGTCTAATATTACACAGCCCCCTAATCTAATATTACACAGCCCCCTAATCCTATATTACACAGCCCCCTAATATAATATTGCACAGCCCCCTAATCTAATATTACACAGCCCCCGAATATAATATTGCACAGCCCCCTAATCTAATATTACACAGCCCCCAATACAATATTGCACAGCCCCCTAATCTAATATTACACAGCCCCCAATACAATATTACACAGCCCCCTAATCTAATATTACACAGCCCCCAATACAATATTGCACAGCCCCCTAGTCTAATATTACACAGCCCCCTCATCTAATAGTACACAGCCAGCCTACAGCACTCTCCATCTCGCCACTGAGTCAGCCGCAGCGTCTGATTGGCAAGAGAATACCTTGTGTCCCAGCCCACTTTGGTTCCTCTGGTTAGCCTGCAGGCTAGTGGCTAAGGTACATGACTGGGACCCGGAAGGTTGGTGGTTCAAGCGCCACAATAAGATCCGCACAGCCGTTGGGCCCTTGGGGCGAGGCCCTTAACCCCGCATTGCTCCAGGGGAGGATTGTCCCCCCTGCTTAGTCTAATCAACTGTAAGTGGCTTTGGATAAAGGTGAAATGAGGATTTTCTCAGTTGTGTTAAGGTGAAACGAGTAATCGTTGGGGCACTTCCTGAGTGCGGGTCTTCGGTCGATGGGAGACTCCTGGCCCCCGGCCTTCGGCCGTTCGATCATTGATTGGCCGGAGCGGCCTGTTTCTCCGCGCGTGTCCGTCAGCGACGGCGGCCAAGATCTCCACTGCGTGAGCGATGGGAGCCAGTGGCTCTTTCCAGAGAAATTAATTAGGTAAATTAATTATCCCTGCCTGACTGTGGAGAGAGGGGCCCAGAAGACACAGTCCATTTTGGGGCTGGGGGGGGGGGGGGGGGGGCAGGAGGGGGCTCAGGAAAGCTCCATGGTGACTGTGGTCAGTAAGCGTCTTACGGGTTATTGTATTTGACCTTCACGGTCAACGGAGAAGAAACACTGGATTCTCTTCGGTGGTGGCAACATGAGGAATCAAAGGGAGCGAGAGCACAGAGGATCGTCAGGCCAATCAGAAGCACTACAGCACTTTCAGCCTGATCATGGACGGTACACCAAACTCCATGTTGGTTGGGTGGGTTAACTTAACATAACATACGATACCATAACATACCATCTCATATCATATCATATCATATCATATCATATCATATCATATCATTATCATATCATATCATATCATATCATATCATATCATATCATATCATATCATATCATATCATGTCATATCATATCATATCATACCATAACATACCATACCATATCATTTTCATATCATACCATAACATACCAACATCACATATCATACCATACCATATCATAACGTAACATAACAGGCCATACAGCCTGTTTTTTTCAGGCAATGCTTGCCTTTTCCTACCCCCAAAATTTACCTACCATTCAGTTTTCCTGAAAGCTGTTTTCCTGAAAGCTAGATAGCATCTAGCGCCGTATCAAGCCGTATCAAGCCTGGTACACTGCGGTCACACCGTATGAGACACCAGCATTGTATAGCGTGATCGTATCATATGAGACACCAGCATTGTATAGCGTGATCGTACCGTATGACACACCAGCATTGCATAACGTGATCATACCGTATGACACACCAGCATTGTATAGCGTGATTGTATCGTATGAGACACCAGCATTGTGTAGCGTGATCATACCGTATGAGACACCAGCATTGTATGAAGTGATCATACCGTATGAAACACCAGCATTGTATAACGTGATCGTACCGTATGAGACACCAGCATTGTATAGTGTGATCGTACCGTATGAAACACCAGCATTGTATAACGTGATCGTACCGTATGAGACACCAGCATTGTATAACGTGATCGTACCGTATGAGACACCAGCATTGTATAACGTGATCGTACCGTATGAGACACCAGCATTGTATAACGTGATCGTACCGTATGAGACACCAGCATTGTATAACGTGATCGTACCGTATGAGAGACCAGCATTGTATAACGTGATCGTACCGTATGAGAGACCAGCATTGTATAACGTGATCGTACCGTATGAGACACCAGCATTGTATAACGTGATCGTACCGGATGAGAGACCAGCATTGTATAACGTGATCGTACCGTATGAGGCGACAGTCCCTGTGGACGGGCAGGCTGGCTGCCCCCGCCCCCCCTTCTCTTTTCATTTCCGCTTCTGTGTCTTGTTGTTTATCAGCAGCATCATTAATTACCGCCGCGGTGCGGCTGCAGACGGCAGACGCGCGGGAAAAGGGCGGAGTGTCAGCGCACAACGGCGCTTTGTTTATCTGGGCGTTTTATTTTATTTTATTGTTGTTGTTTTTCTCTCTTTTTTCGTGTTTTGGAATTGCATTGCTGTGGGGTGCTTTGGTTAGGGAGGGGTTTAATGCCTGCTCCCTCTCCCCCCCCCCCCTCGCTACTGACCAGCCCACTCAAGGGTGTGGGGGTGTGGGGGTGGTGGTAGGTCAAGTGATATAACAGAGAGACCTGGCGGGGGTCCCAAACATTGGCCAGCGAGAGGCGTTTGAAGTTATCGATTCGAATCTGCCGCACGCTGCCGCAAGTCTGTTAATTTTCATCAAAAGAAAGGTGCGCCAAAAAAATCCCTCAACAAAACAAAAAAACCGACGCATCAATAATTTTAAAAAGCAGGGCAGAAAATAGAGATGTTATCAGAACGTGTTCTGTAGCTTTGCACTACGCCCTGAGCCTGCGAGGTGACATTGGTTCAGGCAGTAAGAGTAGTCGTCTGGCTGTCGGAGCAAGACACCTAACCCGTAAAATGCTCCTGACGAGCTGGTTGGTGCCTTGCATGGCACCCAAGTGTGTGTGTGTGTGTGTGTGTTTGAATGGGTGAATGAGAAGCATCAATTGTACAGCATTTTGAATAAAGGTGCTAAATGAATGCCAACCACTTACGTGGCTGAAATCTGAATTATGACGTCATTCAGGGCTGACGGGGAGGAGATATGACAGCGATAGTCCTGTAATGCCGTCATCGGGGGCAGATGGTCCCCGCTCTCCAGACACTGGGGCAGGTGGTCCCCGCTCTCCGGACACTGGGGCAGGTGGGGGTGGGGGTGACATTGTGAGAGACATGGGGGCAACAATGGCTCAGGCAGTAAGAGCAGTTGTCTGGCAGTTGGAGGGTTGCCGGTTCGATCCCCCGCCCGGGCTGTGTCGGAGTGTTCTTGAGCACGACACCTAACCCCCAAATGCTCCTGACGAGCTGGTTGGTACCTTGCATGGCAGCCAATCGCCGTTGGTGTGTGAGTGTGTGTATGAATGGGTGGATGAGAAGCATCAATTGTATAGCGCTTTGGATAAAGGCGCTATATAAATGCCAACCATTTACCATTTACATGATGCAGCTCCAGAGGAGATTAAAGGTGGTGTGTTCACATGCATATTCATTTTTCTTTAACAAAGCTTCTGTAAGTTTGACATTTGTAACAGAAATTGCAATTCAGAGCAAGTAGCACAGCTTACAGTTTTTAAAATGGCATTGAGTGAACTGATCTAGTGTCTATGGCATTGCGTGAACTGATCTAATGTCTGTGACATTGAGTGAACAGCTGTGGGCCGCTGAATGATTGCAGAGATTCGGAGGAGAGAATGATTTCATGGGTGAAGAGGTCCAGTCCAGTACTGAGACTGACTCAGCATTCAGGATGGTGCTTTACTGTTTTAGAGACACACACACCCACACACACACACACACACACAGAAAGACATACACACACACACGCACACACAGACATATAAGAACACACACACAGACACACACACATATGCAACACACACAGACACACACATATAAGAACACACACACACACACACACATATGGACACACACACACACATGCGCATATGGACACACATACACACACACACACACACACACGGACACACACACACACACACACACATACACAGACACAAAAATATGACTGTGGCTGTGTTCACCTCAAGGCCCCCGAATGCTTTGTGAGTGATCTCATCTCGTGCGGTGATAATCCTCCCATTTGCCCTGCGCTGTATTGCCTTC
>NC_083760.1:89286452-89298952 GCF_963514075.1 Conger conger | reverse complement strand
TGCCTCTGCTGTGCTGTCAAATTCCCAAATGCTCGTAGCTTCTTTTACCACCAGCCTGTGGGGGGGTGGAGATTCAGAGCACAGAGATTAGCGTTAGCTGTGGTGTAGGAGGCTAGCGTTTGCTGTGGTGTTGGGAGCTGGTGTTTGCTGTGGTGTAGGAGCCTAGCATTAGCTGGGATGTAGGTGGCTAGTATTGGTTGTGGTGTATGAGGCTAGCGTTAGCTGTAGTGTAGGTGGCTAGCATTAGCTTGGATGTAGGTGGCTAGTATTGGTTGTGGTGTAGGTGCCTAGCATTAGCTGTGGTGTAGGAGGCTAGCATTAGCTGTTGTGTATGAGGCTAGTGTTAGCTGTGGTGTAGCAGGCTAGCATTAGCTGTGGTGTAGGTGGCTAGCGTTAGCTGTGCTGTAGGTATTTTTGTTCACATGGCAGAATTCTTTTACATAATTGAATGTTCCTTGTAGTGTAGGTTTCAACATACGGTTCAGGAGATTAAGACCAGAGACTCAGGGGACAATGATGCATATATATTCCGTTAAATGACAGAAGGCCCAGGACTGTTTGAATGGGCTTGTTTCTCTACATGAAGTATGTAAGCAAGGCTAAGAGGACTCATGGAAGGTTACAGGTTATGTAACCAATCAGTGACAGTTCTCACGCTCATTACACATCTGTCAACCTGTCAACACTACTGTCTCCACTCTGCTTCACAATCCCACTCCCAAGAACAGGGTCACACAGAGGTGAATATGAATACATTTCACATGATAGAAAATCAAACATACGTGACTGTTTTTTTGGGGGTTTTTTACCCGTCACATTTGGTCAATTAAAGCAGATTATTAGACACCAGCCATCTTGCAACATTGGCTGAAGGCCCACTTTGGCTATTTATAATAGATTTATTATAATAATAATAATAATAATAATAATAATAATAATAATAATGGTGGCACGGATGGTGCAGTGGGTAGCACTGCTGCCTCACAGCAAGGAGGTCCTGGGTTTGAATCCCGGTCGGCCGGGGCCTCTCTGTATGGAGTTTGCATCTTCTCCCCATGTTTGCGTGGGTTTCCTCTGGGTACTCCGGTTTCCTCCCACAATCCAAAGACATGCAGGTTAGGCTGATTGGAGAGTCTAAATTGCCCATAGGTATGAGTGTGTGAGTGAATGGTATGTGTGCCCTGTGATGGACTGGCGACCTGTCCAGGGTGTATTCCTGCCTTTCGCCCAATGTGTGCTGGGATAGGCTCCAGCCCCCCTGCGCCGCTGTTCAGGATAAGCGGGCTAGGATAATGAATGAATGAATTAATTAATTAATAATAATAATAATACATTTATTGCCTTTCAAGACACCCAAGTTCACCTTCCAGGGAAATCAAAATAAATTAGTGGATAAAAAAACAAAGATGTTCAGTTGAACAGAACAACAGTAAATAAAAAATATATGTATATATTTCAACCATGCTTCATTTGCGCATATTGTTGGCTTACAATAAACGGCGAAATAGGGATCCTTCTGTTTTCTATTATTGGATGTGCAACCTTCTCTTTTGAGATAACTGAGTAATAACGCACGTACTTGGTTTTAACAGAAGAAAGTAAAAGTATGCACGCGAGTGTATGAGTGTGTGTTTGTTCTCATATATGCAACGGCGGCCATTTTGCGGCAGAACGCTCGCCACACACCAGCTGAGGTGGCGAGGGAGAGAAAAATGTTTCTGTCAATTGAATCAGGGGATGGATCAGGTGGCAGGTTGAAAGAGCCAGTTTGAGCATTGGCCAGGACACCCGGGAACCCCCTACTCTTTAGTGCAGAGTGTCGTGGGATCTTTAATGGCCACCGTGAGTCAGGACCTTGGTGTCAATTCCAAAAGACGGCATCTCCTACAGCACAGTGTCCCCATCAAAAGCATAGTTTAATCAACGTGGACAAGTAACATTATATTGTTTGCATGTTTTAAAAAAAACATACAGATTTTTCAGTTGACATTGAAATATAAAGCATCTTTAAAATGGACTTTTATAATGAACGCACTCTTTAAAACGCATCGTTCTGAGCATGAAACTACACTTCCCCCCCCCATATGTGTGGCAGGCTAGCTCCGCCCCCAGGTCTGGGGAACAGTTAAGACCTAAATGAGGGTGAAGTCCAGGCCTCCGAGAGTTTGTTGTGAAGTCCCACCACTCTCCAGTAGGAGATTCAGAGCCAATGGGGTTTTTTTTGCCGGAGGCATCCTTCGCCCGGTCGAGCTCCGGGTTCACGATCCCCGACAGCCGGCGCATGAGAACTGTTCCGGTGGCTATTTCACTCGCCGCAAGCTGCTCCTGGATTCAATTTCCGGCCAATTAAACGAATAAGGCTCAGAGGCATAGTGGAGAGAGAGAGAGAGAGAGAGAGAGAGAGGGGGGGGAGGGAGGGAGATAGAGAGAGGGAGCGAGAGAGAGATAGAGAGAGTGGAAAAAAGAGCAATTTTATTTAGAGTGCTTTACCCTCTTCCACCCCTCCCACCCCCGCTTCCTGTTGTTGGTCTCTCAGCCAATGAAAAGCCTCACAGTCCCTGTGTGTTTAGAGTGATGGCTGATGGGTATTAGCGTAGTAATAATCAAGGGTGGGGGGGTCGAGGAGCTGGCTGCATGGGGCGTAGTACTGAATGGGTCTGATGTATTTGTGTGTGTGTGTGTGTGTGTGTGTGTGTGTAAATATATGTGTGTGTGTGTGTGTGTGTGTATGTGTGCGTTAGCTCATTCAGCATCAGTGCAAAATATACCTCAAACCGTGAGCCACTTTTCGGCTAATTGCTATTTTCTCTCTCTCCCCCCCCCCCCCCCCCCCCCCCCCAGATCAGACAGACGCATGAACCTCACCTGGGAAGAACCCGGCTCACACCTGTCAGCCTGACTAATGACCAATCAGAAACCAGCTGTGGATCCTTCCCGGCCCTCTTCCTGAGCAGCCGGCCGATTGGGGCGATTCGTCTCGGGCCGGAAAAACGTCCCAGGCCCGGCGCCCCGCTCAGCTGTAAGGCTGTCGGTTGTATCCGAGGATTAAAATCTTTTGGAGTAAGGCCTCCTGGCAGCGACTTCCCCGTCGCTCTGTTTTCATCACCAGGCAATCGCTCCGTAATGGGGCAAGACAGTCTGCCGGCCTTCTAAACAGTGCTGGCCCGACTCGGGGAGAGCAACGCAACTTGCGAAAATCGTCCGATGCGCTTACCTTCGGGCGAAGACCGTCCTTCACTCTGGCCTTGATCTTCAGCGATTGAGAGGAAAAAGAATAGCACGAATAGAGACAATGCGTACGCGTGCATTTCTGGGAGTCGTTTTTCGAGTCCGTGAATA
Source organism: Conger conger (assembly GCF_963514075.1). Classification (NCBI taxonomy): domain Eukaryota; kingdom Metazoa; phylum Chordata; class Actinopteri; order Anguilliformes; family Congridae; genus Conger; species Conger conger. Next base: position 89,295,613 of record NC_083760.1, on the reverse strand, counting down.
AAAAGAGGGAGGGGTGAGGTGCTTATTGCCTGGCCTCAGGGGAGAGGGGTGGGCGGGGTGGGGTGGGGGGTACGCTCTTTTGGGAATGGCAGAGAGGAAGGGGAAGATAAGAGCCAATCGGTGAGGCCTTGTTGGTGAGGGTGGGCGCTAGATACGCCGGCTCCTATTGGCCCCGACACAACTCCTTCAGCGTCGCCATGGAGATCTGACAAGGCGCAAGGACATGTCCCGGGACTAGCTCTGATCACTTCCGAGCGAAAGACCGCCCCCGGAGCCGAGAAGGGGGACCGTTTTATCCGACGGCATGCTGGGAGTAACGGGGAAAGCCTGAGCTCTGGAATTCCCCCTCGAGGCGCTCCCGGCGGGGATCTGCTCCCACCCTTAAACTGGAAGTGCTACGGGATTCCGTTGGGGTTTCTGGGATGGATCTTGGGAATGGCACGGAGGACCAGTTTTTCGGGAATGCCACGGAGGAGACCCCCGGAGACCCCGTCCCGTCGTGGGACAAAACCACGCTCCTGGGGCTCCAGATCTCTCTCTCAGCGTTCCTGGCGGTGGTCACCCTGGCGACGGTGCTCTCCAACGCCTTCGTCATCACCACCATCTTCCTCACCCGGAAGCTCCACACGCCCGCCAACTTCCTGATCGGCTCGCTGGCCGTCACCGACCTGCTGGTGTCCATCCTGGTCATGCCCATCAGCATCGTCTACACGGTCAGCAAGACCTGGTCGCTGGGCCAGATCTTCTGCGACGTCTGGCTCTCCTCCGACATCACCTTCTGCACCGCCTCCATCCTGCACCTGTGTGTCATCGCGCTGGACCGCTACTGGGCCATCACCGACGCCCTGGAGTACTCCAAGCGGCGGACCACGCGCCGCGCCGCGGTCATGATCGCCGTGGTGTGGGTCATCTCCATCTCCATCTCCATGCCGCCGCTCTTCTGGCGGCAGGCCAAGGCCCACGAGGAGCTGACGGAGTGCATGGTGAACACCGACCAGATCTCCTACACCCTGTACTCCACGTTCGGCGCCTTCTACGTGCCCACGGTGCTGCTGGTCATCCTCTACGGCCGCATCTACGTGGCGGCGCGCTCCCGGATCTTCAAGACGCCGGCGTCGCGGGGCAAGCGCTTCACCACGGCGCAGCTCATCCAGACCTCGGCCGGGTCGTCCCTCTGCTCCATCAACTCGGCCGCCGCCCAGGAGGTGGGCCTGCAGGGGGCCGGCGGGGGAGGGGGAGGAGGAGGAGGAGGAGGAGGAGGGGGCTCGCCGCTCTTCCTCAACAGCGTGAAGGTGAAGCTGGCGGACAGCGTGCTGGAGAGGAAGAGGATCTGCGCGGCGCGGGAGCGGAAGGCGACGAAGACGCTGGGCATCATCCTCGGGGCCTTCATCGTGTGCTGGCTGCCCTTCTTCGTGGGCACGCTCGTCACGGCCATCTGCAAGGACTGCTGGTTCGACCCCGTCCTCTTCGACGTCTTCACCTGGCTGGGCTACCTGAACTCGCTCATCAACCCCGTCATCTACACCGCCTTCAACGACGAGTTCAAGCAGGCCTTCCAGAAGCTTATCAAGTTCAAGAGATGCTACTGATTCACCCCCTCCCCCCCTTTGTTCTTTTTTTTTTTTTTGACATCTTATCTTGCTTCGGGGCCTTTTTGGAGAGTTCGCTTCAGCTTTGAGGAGGATTTTCTTCGGCTTTGAGAATTAGAGAGAGTACTTTAAGCCTCTATCATCTCCTCGCGTTTTGGCACGTTTGCTGTTAAGGTATGCTTGGTACTTTTCAGAGCTTAAGACAAGGAGTGCTTACCGGAGAACCCCTAAGAGCACTGTAAAGTGACATTTGACTATGTAATGCACATTGTGATTAGTCATTTTACATTTCTGTACATTGGATCCTCATTGTAAAAAAAGAAAAAGAAAAAAAGACTCTCATGGCATTTGTAAATGTTTTTTCCTGAAGAAACTAATGCATGATTAAGAAAATTAAATAAGTATAGAGCTCAAGCGTAGGTCCTCAAGCCATTAAATCTACTTTAGATCTTCAGCAACGGAAGATCCGCTCCTGCCTTACCAGCCCTCGAGAATTTCAAGTCTGTTCGTGGAGGCGAAAATAAACTGAGCCATTTAAGAGAGATAAGAGCCAAGCACAGACGACGCGAAGCTAGCGGACCCAGGGAGGCGGCGTGCGCGGTGCGAGAACCTGAACTCGATCGCTCGTACCGGCCGGACGACTGAGAATCAAGAGCACAATCACTGTGGGTTAATGTGTGTGTACAGTGCAGTCCTCCCATCAGTCCCTGGCCACGCTGGAAGACCTCCTGTCGCCTCTTCTTCTGTGTTTTTTTTTTTTGGCAGGGAAAAATGTGCAGTGAGTCTACTCATTTCTACCTATTCCAATGTCAATGATGATGATGATGATGATGATGATGATGATGATGATGATGATGATGAATCTACCTTCAAATAAAGAGAAACTATATCTAGAGAAAAGAAAGGAGAAGCTCATTTGTAAAAAAGAAAAGAAAAGAAAAAGAAAAATATATAAATCTATAAAATGTATTATTCATTGGGTTATCTAGTACACAATGATAAATTACAAGGTTTGATGCAATTAAGGGTGTTTCATAAAGGATGGGTGTTATACATTGTGGGATAAACATGGCTAAACATCATAGCTATGTAGTGCAATTGTAATCACAGGTTGTAGTGATAAATATAAATATAAGATTGTGAATGGAGTTTTCTTTTTTTTCATATGTTGTGGATCTGGACCCCTGGTATTACAGATTAAATCACTGCAGAGCTCTACTCTGCTGCCAGTTTAGAACCAAGAAACCAAGTGAGGTTATTTCGCTGGGTTATAACCTGCTTTAAACTGCCAGGAAAGCTATAGATTACTATATTAGTGATTTGGGAAGTGCCCAAGGGATCTGTAATAATCTCTGTGCATCAAGACCTGGGTCAGGATGTCATTATGAGGCTCATCCGACAGCACTGTGTCCCCATCACTGCATTTGGGCTTTCGAATACCAAGTTTCCCTGAGAGACATCTACGAGCCCAGCAGCCACTTGTATTTTCCAGGTGATCTCAAGCACTAACCACGCCCAGCCCTGCTTAGCCTCGCATGTTCGACACGAGAAAAAACTCACAGTCGCACGCCACACCTACTAGAGCCGAGAACTTTTCCACAACCCCTTTACCTGGGAGTCAGGTGTGTTCACCCTCCCTTTACCTGGGAGTCAGGTGTGTTCACCCTCCCTTTACCTGGGAGTCAGGTGTGACCACCCTCCCTTTACCTGGGAGTCAGGTATGTTCACCCTCCCTTTACCTGGGAGTCAGGTGTGATCACCCTCCCTTAACCTGGGAGTCAGGTGTGTTCACCTTCCCTTTACCTGGGAGTCAGGTGTGTTCACCCTCCCTTTACCTGGGAGTCAGGTGTGTTCACCCTCCCTTTACCTGGGAGTCAGGTGTGCTCACCCTCCCTTTACCTGGGAGTCAGGTGTGCTCACCCTCCCTTTACCTGGGAGTCAGGTGTGTTCACCCTCCCTTTACCTGGGAGTCAGGTGTGCTCACCCTCCCTTTACCTGGGAGTCAGGTGTGCTCACCCTCCCTTTACCTGGGAGTCAGGTGTGTTCACCCTCCCTTTACCTGGGAGTCAGGTGTGAAGACAGTCTGGCCTAGCAGCGGCACTAATTGTTCAGTTAATTATCTGGGAGAAAATAAATTCCGGGCCGGATTTGTGTTCGAGAGCCAGATTTGATGATTCCTGTACTCGAGAACAAGCTACAGTGCATGCAGTGAGATATGTGCATATATGAGAACATATTAAGAGTAACCTGATTCCTGTAAATTATGCTCTGCACATTTTTAGTATTTTATGGAACTGTGCACTCCCAAACTGTATGGTACACAAAGGCCTCATTCGCCTGGCCTCCCACGGATTGGCACAGAACCTCATGAATCTTACATAAGATTAAGAATTCATGAATACGATGCAGCTCGTAGTGCTCATTACATCGATGTGTGTTTAATGTACGATTACCGTACCTTTTGACATAAATCCCCTCGTCAAGCACACACACACACACACACACACACACACACACACACACACACGCACGCACATATGCTAAGCATCTGTCGTTGTTCTGCTGAAGTGCGCATTAGCGTATGCAAGTTCCTGGCGGGGGGGGGGGGGGGGGAGAGTGTCCTTCGCTCTGACTGCGGTGTGAGTTTCTCCTGTGGGAGGTGATCTGTATAATTGGCTCTGACCCTCGCTGGCGTGGGGTGGAGGCGCCGCCGGGCCAAGCAGCCCGCGGGGTGTGGCGGTCAGCGGTCAGCGGTCAGCGGTCAGCGGTCGCGGGACCGCGGGGTTCGGCTCCAGAGCCGCCCGGGGACGGTGAGAGCCCGGGGGGTCAGAGGTCAACTGCATTTGTAATCCCACTGGCTATAGAGAGAGAGAGAGAGGAGAGAGGGCAAGAGGAGAGAGAGAGAGAGAGAGAGACGGAGGAGAGAGAGAGTGAGAGGGAGAGTGAGAGAGAGAGAGAGGGAGAGAGAGGGCGAGAGGAGAGAGATTGTGAGAGAGAGAGAGACAGAGAGGAGAGAGAGACAGAGGAGAGAGAGAGTGAGACAGAGAGGGGGAGAGAGGGAGAGGGAAGCGAGACAGGGAAAGAGACAGAGAGAGAGACGGAGAGAGAGGGAAGAGAGACCGAGAGGGAGAGAGACGGAGAGAGAGATGGAGAGAGAGAGAGGGAGAGAGAGAGAGAGAGATGGAGAGAGAGAGAGAGAGAGAGGGAGAGAGACAGAGAGAGAGAGATGGAGAGAGAGAGAGAGACAGAGAGAGAGAGAGTTCCAGGAGAGGAATGCACAGCAGGCCTAGCTGAGTGCCACAGCCAAAGGGCCAATGGGTGGGACACACTGCAATCATAATCAAATGTATCACTATGTGTTACTTCTCTTAATGTTAAGTTCATTAAGTTAACTGCTTTGGCAATGTTGTTATGATTACAGTTATGCCAATAAAGCATTCCTGAATTGAATTGAGAGAGAGAGAGGAGAGAGAAGGAGCAAGAGAAAAGAGACAGGGAGGAGAGAGAGAAGAGGAAGAGGCAGGGAGAGGAGAGAGAGAGAGAACGCAAGAGACTAACAGAGAGTGCAGGAGTGGGAGAAAAAGTGCGAGAAATATTGAGATTGTGGAGGGAAAGAGAGAGGAAGAGAGAACAGATAAAGGGAGAGTAGAGAGAGGGAGAGAGAGAAAGACAGAGACGGAGAGAGAGAGGGAGGGAGAGAGATAGGGCAAGAGGAGAGAGAGTGAGAGAGAGAGACAGCGAGAGAGGGAAAGAGAGAGGAGAGAGAGTGTGAGAGAGAGACAGAGAGGAGAGAGACAGGAGAGAGAGAGTGAGAGAGGGAGAGAGAGAGGGAGAGGGAAGAGATAAAAGGGAGAGTAGAGAGAGGGAACGAGAGAAAGGAAGAAAGAAAGAGGGAGAGAGAGATGCATAAAAAGCAAATATATAATTGCTGGTAAAGGATGGGTAGAGAAAGGGACAGAGAGAGGGAGGGGGGAAAGAAAGAAATAAGGAAAAATAAAGATATAGAGGGGGAGATGGAGAGAGCTGAATAAAATGCAAATCTAAAATTGCCGGCAACGACAAAACAAGCTGGCAGAAAACAGTCGTTAGCATCGATTAGCGATCCTCCGGTGAAGCCAGACCAGCGGGAATACGGGCCAGATGGACGGGAACGCTGGCCTAGCCGGGGATTACGGCCGTGATTTGCGGTCGGAGTTCTGGTGGATGACTCCCTCAGGCCCTTTGCGCAGACGATCTGAAAGTCAGGTTTTCCTGAGACAAATTTATTTTTAAAATGGCAGTGCCGGTTGATTGGCTAATTGCTCAGAAACTTGGCCTACGAGCCAGCGGCAACAATCAATCCCCCAAATCCCACAAGCACCAGGGATTCTAAATGTGTGTGAGGATGCTGGCTACTATTAGATGGACAAGTAACTCGCTAAAATGACTTAAGAGATACAGTTGGTTACTCAGTAGAGTAAGATAGAGACAGGGTGTTCAGTAGAGTAAGACAGACAGGGTGTTCAGTAGGGTGAGGCAGGGTGTTCAGTAGGGATAGACAGACAGGGTGTTCAGTACAGTGAGACAGGGTGTTCAGTAGGGTGAGACAGACAGGGTGTTCAGTACAATGAGACAGGGTGTTCAGTACAATGAGACAGGGTGTTCAGTACAATGAGGCAGGGTGTTCAGTAGGGTGAGACAGACAGGGTGTTCAGTACAGTGAGACAGGGTGTTCAGTAGGGTGAGACAGGGTATTCAGTAGGGTGAGACAGGGTGTTCAGTAGAGTGAGACAGGGTGTTCAGTAGGGTGAGGCAGGGTGTTCAGTAGGGTGAGACAGACAGAGTGTTCAGTACAGTGAGACGGGGTGTTCAGTAGAGTAAGACAGACAGGGTGTTCAGTACAGTGAGACAGGGTGTTCAGTACAGTGAGACAGGGTGTTCAGTACAGTGAGACAAGGTGTTCAGTAGGGTGAGACAGGGTATTCAGTACGGTGAGACAGGGTGTTCAGTAGGGTGAGACAGGGTATTCAGTACAGTGAGACAGGTTGTTCAGTACAGTGAGACAGGGTGTTCAGTACAGTGAGACAGGGCGTTCAGTACAGTGAGACAGGGTGTTCAGTACAGTGAGACAGGGTGTTCAGTAGGGTGAGACAGGGTATTCAGTACAGTGAGACAGGTTGTTCAGTAGGGTGAGACAGGGTATTCAGTAGGGTGAGACAAGGTGTTCAGTAGGGTGAGACAGGTTGTTCAGTACAGTGAGACAGGGTGTTCAGTACAGTGAGACAGGGTGTTCAGTACAGTGAGACAGGTTGTTCAGTACAGTGAGACAGGGCGTTCAGTAGGGTGAGACAGGGCGTTCAGTAGGGTGAGACAGGGCGTTCAGTAGGGTGAGACAGGGTGTTCAGTACAGTGAGACAGGGCGTTCAGTACGGTGAGACAGGGCGTTCAGTAGGGTGAGACAGACAGGGTGTTCAGTACAGTGAGACAGGGTGTTCAGTACAGTGAGACAGGGTGTTCAGTACAGTGAGACAAGGTGTTCAGTAGGGTGAGACAGGGTATTCAGTACAGTGAGACAGGGCGTTCAGTACAGTGAGACAGGATGTTCAGTACAGTGAGACAAGGTGTTCAGTAGGGTGAGACAGGGTGTTCAGTAGGGTGAGACAGGGTGTTCAGTAGGGTGAGACAGGGCGTTCAGTAGGGTGAGACAGGGCGTTCAGTAGGATGAGACAGGGCGTTCAGTAGGGTGAGACAGGGCGTTCAGTACAGTGAGACAGGGCGTTCAGTAGGGTGAGACAGGGTGTTCAGTAGGGTGAGACAGGGCGTTCAGTAGGATGAGACAGGGCGTTCAGTAGGGTGAGACAGGGCGTTCAGTAGGGTGAGACAGGGCGTTCAGTAGGGTGAGACAGGGTGTTCAGTAGGGTGAGACAGGGTGTTCAGTAGGGTGAGACAGGGCGTTCAGTAGGGTGAGACAGGGCGTTCAGTAGGATGAGACAGGGCGTTCAGTAGGGTGAGACAGGGCGTTCAGTAGGGTGAGACAGGGTGCAGAGTGTGAGTGTAATGTACTGCACTGCCATCTGGGCCCTGCGGGGGTATCTCTCATTCCTCTAACAGCTTCTTGTCATGAAAAGAGAGATGGAATTTAACCTTGGGATCTGCCGGTGTTGTGAAGAACAATCTGGAAAGTCCTTGAGATGCGGATGGAAGTACCATATGGTACATCGTCACAGAACAACCCCCTCCCCCCACACACACACACACACACACACACACACAAACACATTCCCCCAGCTGAACACAAACTCTTATTCTCTCTCTCTTTCCCTGGATACTCTGTGTCAGTGTTTTCAATTCAATTCAACGGCATTTGTTGAGCACGTTTTTACAGAGACGCTGTCACAAAGATGCTTTGCAGTGGAAATACAAAAGAAAACTCAGGCAATGCAATACAATACAATGAAACAAGTTCCTGTCTCAACCACTCTTCCTGCGAACATCCCTGAGAAATTTAGAATAAGGTAAAAAAAAAAAAACTTTTTTGAAAGGTTTGTATAAAATAAGCTGCATATGCAGAGTGTTCACAATCATTTAAATCTCCCTGTCAAACAAGGACCACTTCCCACTCAAGAAAAACAATCCATGACTAACACCCACTGCAATACAATCTGCAATGCAGCGGCTGTTATAAGCTAACACCACATTGTTTTGTCACAGTAACACACCAGGATGTCTTATGATTTCACAGTAACATATGAGTGTGTTTACATTTGCATTGTGATGTCATTGAGGATGTGAATTAGACACGCAGCTAATTCAAATGACAGACGGAACAATTACGCAGTATTACCAAGCATGAGAAAACCAGGCTTTTCATTTCCACTCGAAGTCAAGAACAGAGATCGCAAACTTCTGTCCTGGGGCCTGTTCCACAAAGCAGGATTACCGAGTTAGCTGGATAACTCCTCAAGGCAGGATTACTGAGTTAGCTGGATAACTGCTCAAAGCAGGATTACTGAGTTAGCTGCATAACTGCACAAAGCAGGATTACTGAGTTGGCAAGTTAACTGCCTTGAGTAAAACCCAGGCCCCACCCAAATCTGGAACATGGACTGAAGTAAAAAGAGCTGTTCCGGTTTTTGCTTTGTGCAGTTATCCAGCTAACTCAGTAATCCTGCTTTGTGGAACAGGGCCCTGGGGAGCCAGTATTGCCTGCTGGTGTTTGTGTTTTGTGGACTCTGCAGCCAGTCAAACTCTGGATAAATGAAGCACATAAGTGCTGAAACAGACTGAAAGGCAGTTGGCACTGCAGTCATCAACGAGTCCAGATTGATTTAATTTTTTAAAAATGGAAATACAACCAAACTATTCTTAAAACTGGAAATGCTGTTTATTTTTATTTCTTGCTTGCAAGCGTGTCTGTGTGCATGTGCATGTATGTGAGCATGTGTGTGTTGGTGCATACATGTGAGCGTGTACATGTGTGTTTGTGTGTATGTGTGCATGTTTGTGTGAGTGCATGTGTCTATGTGAATGTGTTAGTATGTGTGTGCATGTGTGTGTGGGTGCATGTGTGTGTGTGTGTATGAGTGTGTTTGT